>NW_025945525.1:0-57951 GCF_000764305.2 Hyalella azteca
CCGCTCGCTCCTATTAAATACTTCCCCGGTCCCGCGCATGCGTGCTAGGCGGCTCGGGCTCCACCCCTTAATTCAAACTCCGCTTCTAAACCCACAAATCCCCCTATTCTTATCTTATTTATTCCTATTCCTATTCCTAATCAACCTAAAATTAGGGCTAATAACCCCAATGTTCAAAGGAGGTACGAGAGACACAACTCCCAAATTACAGGCCGGCTAGATTAACATCACACGCAATCAAAGTATTAGAGAAGGTTGTTGACAGAAGGTTGGTGCAGTACATGGAGGAAGCTGACTTTTTCAACAGAAGGTAAGACGGTTTTAGACGAAATCGCCCCTGTTTGTCTCAGTTATTTGAGCATTATCACCAAATCCTGGTCATGCTGGAGGAAGGGGCCGGGGTGGACGTGGTGTATTTGGATTTCGCGAAAGCGTTTGACAAAGTTGATCATGGAGTGTTCTTCAGAAAATTAGGACTACTGGGGGTCGGAGGTGGAGTGCTTGCATGGATCCACAGCTTCCTAACAGAAAGACTACCAGCTGTCATTGTTAGAAGCTCGAGATCAAGCGAGGCTCGGGTGAAGAGTGGAGTATCACAGGGAACGATACTCGGCCCAATCCTCTTCCTCATTCTCATCGCCGACATAGATGTGACAGTGAACCACGCCACAGCCACAGCATCGTCATTTGCAGACGACACCAGGATACTAATGACCATCACGGACAGGGCGGACTGTGAGTGATTGCAAGAATTTCTCTTTGCAATATATGACTAGGCCCAAGTGAACAACATACAGTTCAAAGGGATCAAGTTTGAGGTTCTGATATACAGAGGTACCAGAAGAACTAGAATGGAGCACCGCTACCTGGCACCTGACAACTCGGAAATCGAAGAGATGCGACTTGTTCGCGATCTAGGAGTGTTGATGAACACTCAGGTCAAGTTTGGTGATCACATAGTGGCAATAACCCCTAGAGGTAGGCGATATATGGGGCGGATCTGGCGGTCGTTCAGAACAAGAAGCGGAACCGATGACCACACTCTTCAGATACCTTGTCTGGGTCTGCACTCACGGCAAATGAGTCGGGAGAGTTATGTAATTCTGTACACATGGAAAATGATAACCGGAATGGCACCAAAGTTCGGAAACGAGACCTTCAGGATTGAGATCATAAAGAGAGAACGGTGTGTCTACGCAGGACCCCCCCCCCCCCACTTCGTAACAGATCTGCGGTCAGATTTCGAGCCCTGCGCGAATGATCCCTTTCCGTGGCAGGGCCGAGACTGTTTAACGTACTACCAAATGATCTAAGCGAGGGTGAGTTCACTCTGGAGACCTTCAAGAAACGACTGGGTACAATGTTCCTGGATACAATTTCTGATCGACCGCCCCTGCACCACTCCAGACGGCGAGAAGCAAGTAACAGCATCGTGCATCAGCTGGCCCAAATGAGGGCGGATGCGCGATAGTCGGAGGCTGCGATCCATCGTGGCCTGGGACTGCTACGTCCGAAACAAATGCTAAGGATACTAAGGATATCATATATAAACTATCCAAAAATTCTCGGAAATCAGGACTTTGCTTATCAAATTTATCTATGCTGACTGGTGATACAGTCAGCGTAATGTCGTCATAGTGGTCTTCAACGTGCCCAATAATAGATAGACTACAATAATATTTTCTTTGATAAATGAATGGGCAATTGTTAATGTGGTTAATTGTAATTTTGGCCCAACGTTGTTTATTCGGCACTATAAGCGTACTATTCATACACGTTACATTTAGATGTGTACACGTGTCCCTAAGCATAAAAAATGTTACTCACATTTGTATAAGAAATATCATGTACACAATTCTGTTGTTAATCATACATAATATTAGAGATACTAGCGATCTCAAATACTAGAGAGAAAATGTACACTACAGTAATAGCACCAAAACCGTTTTTACCTGCAGGAACAACTTGAATAACGTCACCGAGGAGCTGAAGGAACCTGCCATGTGAGTTAATTAAGCTTGCATAAATGGTGCCGGTGCACACATAATAATTATCTCATTATTTGAAATTATATAACTAAATGAATTATATATCGATTAGTATGTTTGGAGGAGGAATAGTCTTTTTTGCCTTTTGACGTTAAATAATGGTCTGTAAAGGTGGTCAGTTCCTATATACGATTACTGACTGGAAATGATTTCCTTGCATTATTGCTATAGAAGAGAGCACTGGGGGACGGGAGATGAAGCCCTTCATCAAATTACTGCAATCCAAAAAGTGATCCGCCAGTTGTATGCAGGCGTTAATACAGGGTGAACCAGAATTAAGTAACCCTTTTAATTTGTTAATAAATAAAAAACTAAGAACGTTATGAAGTTGAAACTTGTTTTATTTAAAAGAAGAACATTTTTATGGTAATATTGTATCCTAGTTTTTAAATATAATATATTTTAAATCTCCACCACAATTGTTTTGACAAAATAGGGCTCTTCTCTTCGTTGCTTTCATAACCTTCATTAGTAATTTCCCGGTATCTGCAAATTTTCGATAAAGAGATTTAATTGTTTTTTTTTATGGACTGATTCTCGTTTTGAAATGGATCCTGTAATCACGTTGAACTTCTGTTATTGACATCGTCCTGATGTAGGTTTGCAGAATTTTCGTTCTTTATTCTTTGCTGTAGCGAATCATGGTGAAAATTTAAGGCTTGATAATTAAACACAAATTTAGCAAGCTATACAGGATAATGACGTAACTATGATACAATATTACCATAAAAATGTTCTTCTTTTAAATAAAACAAGTTTCAACTTCATAACGTTCTTAGTTTTTTATTTATTACCAACTTAAAAGGGTTACTTAATTCTGGTTCACCCTGTATATAGTTAATATATAGTTAATAGTATAGTTAATATATAGGCACGTAATTAACAGTATCATACATCATATCTTACTCTATAATGTGGGAAATGATGTCCCCAGTAACCTGCCCCGGGCCATCATGATCGCGTTACCCACGGTTACGCTGTGTTACATGCTGGTCAACGTCAGCTACCTCGCCGTCATGAGTCCGGACCAGTTACTCGCCTCGGAAACTGTTGCTGTCGTGAGTATATATAACGTCATGCAGGCTTAGTTTCCTTTCCGGGCTTCATTGAGAATTTATAAAAAAATTTCGAATTTTCGTTACTTCGGCGTGTAAAAAATAATTCGTATTAAGGGAGTAGATAAGTTTTCTTCTTATTCTTTTGGATGGATGTCATATTTGTGGACATGAGAGGTGGTGTAAGACTGTGATGGAAACGTAGACCAGACTGATTTCCGTCTTCCCAAGAATTATAATAGCACTTCAATAAAATTCATTGGTTAGACTTTTACTTTGTAGATGTACACAATAGGTACACATGCGTAGAAAGTTCGTACACAATAGGTACGAAAATACTGTACCCATAAGGTACAATAATACTTAATACAATAATACATTAATTAAGGGTACCCCTTGTATTTCAATACTGTCCCCTGTAGTCGGACGAGATTTTTGCGCTTGCAGGGAATGGAACCGTGAAGTGAAAATAACCATCGTTCGCCAGAATAACGCAGGTCTATGTAAATTCTATCGGTACTACCTCGGCGGCAGAAAGCGGCGGTGGTCGCGTAAGGGTAAAGTCGGGTGAATGAGGGTCGACCTGTGAAGTGAAGTAGAAGGGGCCGTTATATGGGCCGAGATCTCTGTTCTTCAGCCTTTTACCAGCTTAATCTACGAACCCGCAGAGAAGTGAGCTAGGCTTTTTCCAAATGTCATTTCGTTAATATGTAGGTCGTCCGTAATAATTTGGCCGGGCAAAAGTCTAAAAAAACGGACGAAACAAAAATGCCACGTCCGTTCTTTGCTTGTGATATAGGTAAGAAGATTTGTCAGTATTTGGACAACATGACCTATTAAGTTTTCTGAGTGTCATCTGCAACAGGTGTACGGGCACGCACTGCTGGGGACGGCGGGAAAGCTGGTCATGATCCTGGCGGTGGTTTTATCAACTTTTGGCGCCGCCAACGGCTCAGCGTTCACCGCAGCGCGGTGGGTGATACCTCGTCTGGGGGCGTGGGAGTGATGCCACTCACATGGAACTAGAGTGTCACGCCACTCACATGGGACTAGAGTGCCACGCCACTCACATGGGACTAGAGTGTCACGCCACTAACATGGGACTAAAGTGTCACGCCACTCACATGGGACTAGAGTGTCACGCCACTAACATGGGACTAGAGTGTCACGCCACAACATGGGACTAGAGTGTCACGCCACTAACATGGGACTAGAGTGTCACGCCACTCACATGGGACTAGAGTGTCACGCCACTAACATGGGACTAGAGTGTCACGCCACTAACATGGGACTAGAGTGTCACGCCACTAACATGGGACTANTTGGCGCAGTTAAGGGCGGGGAAATGCCCAATGCTTAGAGAATACCTCAATAAGATCGATGAGGCTAATTACCCAACACCATCATGCCCTCTGTGTCAAAACCACACCCACAACACACAACATCTGTTTGGGTGTGCTGAAATTCCAACCAGCCTGCAGCCTGAAGATCTATGGAATAAGCCCGTGGAAGTGTCCCAACTGTTCTGAGTGTGGCAAGACCGGCTCGGCGCTCCGGAGGGGGGTGGGCCTGGGCGGCACTCAGTCGGGTGACGTTGTGGTGATCATCATCATCATCATCATCAGGGGTTTAAGTTATGGCGTACGAAAATCATTTTTCAGTCATTCTCAAAACACTAAAACTTTCACGATTTTCTTCCAGTCCCACGCAAGGAAATACACCTGGGATTAATAACAAAAGTTTAAATCGCAATAAGTCCATCACAACATACAAATCAATTGAATTCCAGCTCACATGCACGATGAAACGGTCGTACATCCAATTTAAATTTACAAATTTCTGGTCTAGCATTTGTCAAAACAATGTATTTTTCGCACCAATAATAACCCTTCAGCATGCGTACTGGTTTTCCTAAATCCAAAGCAACAATCCCGTTTGCATGGATAGTTTTAATGATATAATTCCCAGTGTTTTTGGTCAAAGGTATCCTCCAAAACTTGTAGTTTCTTTTAAAAATCACAGTCCTTTTAAGAAAAGTCCCAGTACATCTTAAAGGGCCCCATACACCATAGAGTCCGACTAGCGAGTCTATCTCGGCTAACTTCAAAGCCCCCAAATATGGCGCCTAACGAGCCGAGGGAGCAAAATAAAGGCGAGCCCAGCCAGGGCTTACGCTGCTTGCTGTGGGGCTCGGCTCGAGTTCAGTTGCAAAGCAGACGCCAAGCTGGTAGGGCGTGTGCAGTCATGGCGGACTCAGCTATTCAAGGGCCCTGACTTCCTTACCAAGTTTATTGAAGACTACCGCATCCCATTTTGGCTATTCGTCTGTTGCGTTTTCAGTACCCAAGCTGTACTATGATTTTTAATTAGAACTTTGATTTGTAGAGGAACTAAGGTTTCCATGAATAACTCTGAGTTTTGAAAGGAAATATGAATTTTAACACGTTGATTCCGAAGTGGTACATTTGCGTATCACGAAATGCATTTCTTCAGGACGTAGTGGTACAGAATTCAGGGCTGCCAGATGGCCTAAAAGACTGCCAAGTCCGCGAACAAAACAGGCCGAAAAAGTACTTTAACTCCATTAAAAGTTCCATTTATGCAGTTTTTTAAATTTAATTAGGAAGTACCCTTATCATAAATTTAAGCCGACAAACGCAATTGAAAGAAAATATAACTCATTACTCACTGCAGTGAGTGACAGCGCATTTTCTCGTCGACGAAAACTTAAGGTCACGGACGGACGGACGGACAGACGAACAGACAGACAGACGGACATGGCGAGCACAATAGTGCATTTTTTCCATAAATGAGAAAATGCGCTATAAATTAGATCGCGAAATTTGTCCGGAAAATAACCGCCTAGCAACCTCGTTTCATATAGTACACAAGAGTGAAATAATAGTTCAAGATGAAGCAATCGGAGTTAACGTGTTAAAGGAAACCTTGATTATAAGGGTAACTAAGGTTTTGAAGGCAAACTCAGACATTTAATTAGGACTGAGATCTCAAAGGAAAATATTATTTTTAAGAGAAATTATGATACATTAAACGGTATCTTGCATTTATTTTTTTTGTGAAAATCGTTATTTGTTAGTAGCTGTGTGTTTTTTTGTATTTTATTTGATATTAACCAGTGGGAAAAAGCATACTCAAAATCAGATGTTGAATGGAGTCTGTATTAATAGTTTTTAAGGTCCTGGTTGGCACTGTTCATTTCAACGAAGATGACACTGAGAAAAATGAAGAGATAATGATGTCCAAATAGTGACACACTTACTGCACGTTGCACTTATACCCCATGTGGTCGGGCCAACCACTATCATTATGTCAAGATGACCAACAAAATGGAAAACGTAACCGTTATTTAGACAATTTCTGGCTCATTTCAGTGAGTATAACGCTCCCTCACCGTTATTTAGACAATGTCTGACTCATTTCACTGAGTATAACGCTCCCTCACCGTTATTTAAACAATGTCTGACTCATTTCAGTGAGTATAACGCTCCCTCACTGTTATTTAGACAATGTCTGACTCATTTCACTGAGTATAACGCTCCCTCACCGTTATTTAGACAATGTCTGACTCATTTCAGTGAGTATAACGCTCCCTCACTGTTATTTAGACAATGTCTGACTCATTTCAGTAAGTATNGGTGATTAGTTGCTGCCGGTGCTGCAGCGCACACGACCAGACATCCACCGCCCGTTTAAGGTGATTAGTTGCTGCCGGTGCTGCAGCGCACACGACCAGACATCCACCGCCCGTTTAAGGTGATTAGTTGCTGCCGGTGCTGCAGCGCACACGACCAGACATCCACCGCCCGTTTAAGGTGATTAGTTGCTGCCGGTGCTGCAGCGCACACGACCAGACATCCACCGCCCGTTTAAGGTGATTAGTTGCTGCCGGTGCTGCAGCGCACACGACCAGACATCCACCGCCCGTTTAAGGTGATTAGTTGCTGCCGGTGCTGCAGCGCACACGACCAGACATCCACCGCCCGTTTAAGGTGATTAGTTGCTGCCGGTGCTGCAGCGCACACGACCAGACATCCACCGCCCGTTTAAGGTGATTAGTTGCTGCCGGTGCTGCAGCGCACACGACCAGACATCCACCGCCCGTTTAAGGTGATTAGTTGCTGCTGGTGCTGTAGAGCACACGTCCAGGCATCCACCGCCCGTTTAAAGTGATTAGTTGCTGGTGTTGCTGCCGCGCTCCGGGAGAGACGTGCAAAGGCCATTGGGGGTGACTATTTATTTGCTCATGTTACGGTGAACCGCTTGATCCCAAAATTCAGTCGCATGGCGTACGAATTAACGATTAAAAGGGGATTCAGTAAAATCTTTTTTAAAGTTGATCAATTTCTTGATAGGCTTTTGAAGTAAAATATAGTTTTCGAAAGAATACTGCGAATATGTTTGTTCTACTATTCAACAAAGTTACTACCGTTGTAGACAAGGTAAGAACATATTTATGAAGGCTTCAAATATTGATGTATAGTAGCCAAAACGAATCTGACGTCCGCGCGATGTTCCGGATTGTGCCGTAAGTGAAGAAAAGGTGCTCATAGTATTGTCATCTGTTCCACGCCACCTGATGAGGGTGACGCTGGTGATCAAGTACTAGGTAAGACGAGGGTGATCAATTACTAGGTACTTGATCATCTGATATTTGAAGTAAGACTAATACCGAAGTCTTTTGTATCCTGACCTTGAATGTTACTTGAGAATATTCGAATCTGTACTGATTTATGGATTTTAGGTTACAGGAAATCTTATCAAGTTATATCATGTGTTTTTAGGAACGAAACAGTTGTAGAATCCGTCAATAATTAGTTTTATCTTTCACGCAGAGATACCCCCCATTTTTGAACTTTTACTTTCACATACATGCGGTTGTTCCCAGCGTCAAGGTGTACCGTCGTCTTTATTCCCCTGTTGCGTTCAATCAGGAAAATTATAAAGAACTTGATAGGTTATTTTGGATAGCTTATAGTCTCGTATTACGCCCAGCTAATACTGGCTCTCGCAACACCGTAAAATCCACTTTATCTTCGAAACTTCAACGTCTAAGCAACGCGCTTCTTTAACTCGAACGAGATTTAGTGGGTGATTTAACGTAATTGCACGGCGAAATGGCTCGAAATTGCTCATTCTGATTTAAGAACGTTAGTATGAAGACCTTGTTTGATGTTTAAATGATGTAATCCCGTGAAAATCTGAACTTTAGTTTTATTTCATCCCTTAATATTCGAAAACTGATGATGTACCAATTTCCAATATTCAATTTGAGTCGTTCTCTCTAGCCGGGTATTGGTCGATATTCGACACGAAATTATCTCAATGTCTGTAAAAATTATAAGGTTAACAGTTATAAAGGTAATAATAACGGTGACACAAGCAATGTATTTATGGCCCGAAGTAGATTCCACTCTATGTACATTGCGGCCTGATATCACCTTGTAATCTACGTTCTAACTAAGAACGTAGATTACATTATACGTGTCTACGTTCTTTCGTGTCTACGTTCTTTCGTGTCTACGTTCTAACTATGAACGTAGATTACGGAGCTAAGAAGGATACAGTGTTCGGTCTAAATTTTTCTGTACCCTTATCCATCTATAATGTCAACTGGCAGGTGCCGATCGTGATCCCAGTGATCGTGCTGGTCGTGTCGATCTACCTGGTGATCGGTCCCATCATCGACAACCCTCAGGTCGAGTACCTGTACGCCTCCTGCTTCATCCTGGCAGGAGTTGCCTTCTACGGCCCATTCGTGCACATGCGCTACGTGCTCCCCGGCATGGGTAAACAATGGACAGGGCTGCGCTACGTGCTCCCCGGCATGTATAAACAATGAGCAGGGCTGCGCTACGTGCTCCCCGGCATGGGTAAACAATGAGCAGGGTTGCGCTACGCGCTCCCCGGCATGGGTAAACAATGAGCAGGGCTGCGCTACGTGCTCCCTGGCTTGGGTAAACAATGAGCAGGGCTGCGCTACGTGCTCCCTGGCTTGGGTAAACAATGAGCAGAGTTGCGCTACGTGCTCCCCGGCATAGGTAAACAATGAGCAGGGTTGCGCTACGCGCTCCCCAACATGAGTAAAATGTGGGCAAGATTGAGGTACGTTTTCCCCGGCATGGATAAAAAGTGGGCAGAGTTGAGTTACGTGCACCCCAACATGGGTATAAAGGGGACAGATTTGTGTTACGTGCTTCTTAAACAAGTGAAAACAATTGACAAGGCTTTCCGGCATGGGTAAAAAGTGGACATGCAAAGTAATGATTGGGAATTGGGAAATAAATGCAATGTTAGCCGAATAAATGTTGGCACGTATTTCTTGGAAGCAGCATGTGCCAACGAAGTGCACGCAGAGACACCACGAGTGCGACTGCGACATGATATTTTTGTGATACATATGAAAAATATTGAATTAGTTTAATACATTTTAATTTAAGCATTCAAGCTCGTACGACGGGCAAAAATTATTTCTCGTCTTGGCTTATCGTGTCACGTGGGAGAAGAGCTCATTCGTGGTCATGCGTCTAGTTCATTCTAATGTCGTCTAATGTCGGTTACAATATTTTGAAAACCGTACTCTTTTTATCCCCAGGCACTGTGACAACCTTCCTACAAATGATGCTACTGGTGGTACCAACTGATAAACCTGACCGTTGAGATAACTAGGTAATGTACCCTATAAATACTCGGCACTTTTAGATAGAATCTGCTCGTGTGAAACCTGAGCCTGGCTAGTGAGCACCTCATTCAGACCAACTGATTTTCTGGTTTCCTAAACTATTTGAAATACCCAATGGTTTAATCAAACGTAACATCTAAGTAATTTTTGCAAAACAGCGTTTTCAACACAATTCCTCCGCTGTTCTAGACTTTTGCCGATTGAAGTGGCATTATAGGCTAAACTGTTCTCTGCGAAACTGCAGGCAGAAAGAATACTAGCGTCGTGAAACAATATATGAAATCAAAGATATTTCTGATTGCATGATAAAATTATTCTTCACGGTTTCAGACTCAAAACACAGAAATGAATCCTAAAAGACCATGGTCAGCGGGTGAATACAGCGAGTGGCCGATTCGCAGCAAATTTACCCCTAAGGCCATTGTGACGAGCCTTTTTCGACCATTGACGGAGTATAAATGCAAACTGGATCTTGACAATTTTTATATAAGGAATTGGTATAATAAAAAGAATTGGTATAAATAATGAAAAAAATTAAGTACTACATGATTTTATTAATTGCAAAGTTATGTACCGTGGTCTGCGGGCTTATCGCGAGTCCATCGCACAGAACTTACCCTTTCCTCATAATAGGCGCTTGCTTCTCATTTCACGACCATCCATTAAAATACTGTCGAGGGTGACGAACGGCAAATTACCAGAATTACCATTCAGCTTCAATTTCCCAGAACATTAAGATCACTGCGAATAAAATGGGTTTTGCGTATGAAGCTAACTTGACCCATGTAGACTCGTACGTACTACTTTTAATCAAAGTAAATAGTTCTGGCAGCAGTCTCCTGCGTTACTCAGAGTTAAAACATTTGTAGAAAAAAACGACATGGCATGCTGGGATGCTCTCGGAATGCAAATGTGTTATGAAACGTGTTGTGTCACTGAGTAGCTTAAGGATGCAAATAAATAGCTGAGGATCACGGTCCTAGCTTAGATAGCAAAAATTTTGAAGATGCTCTTACCTTCATGCAGACGTCATTAGCTTTGAATTTACTGAGTTACTCTATAGAAATTTACCTCAGGCACTTTGCAGTTTACCAAAAAATAGGACGATAACTTTTCAGGTGCGGAAGCGCATTGTCTGCAGAAGGCCTGGCACTCTTATAGAGGGGACCAGCTGGATCAATCGGAGAAATGTAGTACCAACAGTAGGAGGACGTCGGCCTGACAGTCGAAATTGATTGTTGTGTAATGTGTACCAACCGTGTACTTGTTTCTATATAATGACTTTGTTTGTACCTACCACTCGTATTAAGATAATTTAAAGATAGAATTTGCCTTTATTTATCCCTCACATTAGTCGTCTGATTCCTGCGAACTCAGGGGGATCGTATATATACGAGACGGGAATCAATTATACGGGAATCAATTATACGGGAATACGGGATTCTCAAATTATACGGAATTAATTCCTTTATTTCGCAATATAAGTGATGAATTTGGATCCGTAACGTAGTGCAAATCTAATAAAATGTCATTTGAAAACCGTATTTTTTAATGACCTAAGCAAACCAGTTTGAGTATTTGACAGAAGCACAGAGAAAAT
Source organism: Hyalella azteca (assembly GCF_000764305.2). Taxonomy (NCBI): domain Eukaryota; kingdom Metazoa; phylum Arthropoda; class Malacostraca; order Amphipoda; family Hyalellidae; genus Hyalella; species Hyalella azteca. The sequence goes on from NW_025945525.1 coordinate 11,404, forward strand.
CTAGACGAATAATTATTCCATAGACTTCAGCAATATTTACGTTTGAATACATATCCGGAGGATACTGCATCTATGCGACATATTTATGGTACAAACCGGCGAAGTGTTACTAGAATGTTTCTTTATAAATTTCTTATGATAGGAGCCCACCGATGGTTCATCGAAGTGCCATCGAAAATGGAAATTAGATTTTACTGACTATTTTACCGGCAGAGTCGTCGGCAAGTTGTAAGTGAGGCATTGATCAGACACGATATCTATGCTACATCGATGAGATGTCGTATCGTGAGCCAATCGTTCCCTTAATATTATCGGTGATCCACCAATATGTTTTATTTGGATGCCGACGAATACTTAGAGCTCGCAGAGAAATGAGTGAGACTTTGCCCCAACTGTGATGCCATTTCACCCTCGTATGGGTCATCTTGAGCCGGTTTGGCATGGCGTGCATTAGGTCTGTCACTATTTGGATAATGAGACACATTCTCTTGAGTGCAAATTGTTTGTACCGTGATAACGATACAAGGGCACGTCATTGGTCGCCAAAATTCTACGAACCACCGGCACGCCCAAAATTCGACGAACCAGCGGCACGCCATTTACATTTTGTATATGAATACTGGTTTTGAGGTATTCCTATTCAAAAAATCTACCAAAACGAACAAACTCCCTTGGCATAGCTTTTTGATCAGAATTGCCCCACGGTCAAGGAAAGATTGATTAGAAAATTTCTTCCTGCACTTTTGTGAAATCCATTTTAGTGCACAATTTAGCTTTTGTTCGTCCCGCTGGAGGGGGTTCTGTTCGGGCCTAGTCCGCATGAGCTGCCAGGGGAAGAGCAGACACCGTGAGGGCAGGGTGAGTCACGTCTATCTCTATAAGTTCTTGACTGACGCTTGTTTGCAGTCAGAGAAATGACTGAGATTTTGTACAAACAGTGATGCACTTTTTTACATATCGTGGGTAATCCTTACCTTGTTTGGACTGGCAGAATGCCGTGCTGCGTCCGCTCGCTGCTAGTGAACTGGGTACAAGAACACATCACTATTTGAATAATATTACCCATTTTTCCTCTGAGCATTGACAAAATCATACGTGAAAACCATCATAATAATTTCTCAATTTCTTCATCTACATATTGTTGATTATTTTGTGCATGCATAGAATATAACTCATTCTAATAACTCTCGATCATAACAATAAAATTTGCACTCGCTCAACCCCAGGCAATTTTTCCTAAGACTGTTTATGTCCGGTGGAAAAGCCGATTTTTTTATATATATTCTATAGTTGAGGACCACATATTAAAGGTCTCATTTTTGTAAGTATTATGAATAATTACATACAATCGTGCCTCAAAGATAATGATCAAATTCAAAGGTTCAAACATTCTTATTTTAGACTAGTACCCAGTCAATCAGGTCTTGATGAAGATTAGGGCGGATCGATGAAGAAATTAATGCAGATTCTTGCTCGATCGACATGGGCAAACCTCCATTTGGAGTGGGCAACGGAGAGGGCAATGTCGCGGGGCGCAACGACGATTATTGAGGAATTTTCTATGCAGATTCGGCGAAGATCGTCGAAGTTTCTGCACCTGATAACTTGTTGAATCGAATAATCTGCACCGATCGATGTCGAATCTACACTAGCTGAAGTCGAATCCGCATTAATCGATGTCGAATCATCATTGATCTACGCCGAATCTACATTAATCGATGTCTAATCCATAAAATTTTTTTTCTCTCTCTCTCTCTCCGAGATCATCGAATCGTTACCGTTCACTATGACATGTCAGATTTTATGGTCTTTGCTGTCGAACATTTGCATCGTATATATCAATTACAATCTCACAAATTCAATTACTAATGATATAGAGAAGTTACAAGTAATTCACAGCTAAGTTCTCTTACCGGATAAACGTCGACTGCAGCTCCGAGATTCGAACGCGGGAAATTCGCGTTTAAGTTTATGCCTCAGCCCACTTGACCACCAAGACACCTTACCACAGCGAGCTCTATCAACTACATACTGTAACTACGAAACGAATGGCTTGCAATCATCAGGTAAATAGAGGAATAGCCACATTTGTGGTGGAACTGTTTAAAGATTATTCATTTATATATATTTTACAGGAATGAACGCAGTTTCTATTCAATCGATAAAATAATATTACTCGTATTGTAAAGGAGACAAGCACAATTTTTCTTGCCACTTTTTATTATTTTCGGGCAATCGAAATGCCGTTACTTCTATATTTCTTAAATTTATTTCCAAGTAAATTCTCTAGTTTATATAAATTTTCTATTGGAGCTGATTAATTTACATCAAAATTTATTTCTCAATTATTTATTCCCTCAAATCAGCCTCGTTGAAAAACTGATGCAAATTTGTCATGATTAATAGAAAACGCTAGAGCAGCTGTAAGAAAATGTTTTGAATATGAACTTTGAAGAAGTTTATGATGGGATCTTTTTAATTAAAAATATTGTTAAGGTTTGAAGCAGTTTATTTATACGACTGTTAGTCGATAGCAGGAGATTTATATCATGCATGTAAAAAACGTTTTCTTTACACTCACGTTAGAAAAAATTTTTAAGGCAAACTAATCTGTATCTTCTGAATATTATTAAGGTCAAGGTAACATTAAGGCTTAAACGTTCCTCTTTGCGGAAGCGTTCAAACTTGGAAAGCTAGTAAAACACTTACGTATTTCAAAGTATTAAAATAATTACGTGGTATAATAGTCGTAACTGACATCAGAAATCTACCCGAAATAGCGCATTCTATTTATTGAACTATCTTGAACGCAAGTTTGAATACAATTTTAACTGGGTAATCATAAATTAAAGTGCATATCAATTTCCGATCAATTATTCTATTAGATTGAATAGCCAACCGACATGTTTTCGCATGAATTTTTCGGTTTGCTCTGTAAAGTTGCCCACACTCAGATACTTCGATCTACACCGATAAACCCACAGTCGATAGTTCGCCATGCATCTGCATAGATTATTCAAGGAAATTCGACTTCTAAATCTTCGAGTGGTCGGATCACCCGTGATATGCAGTAACCCACACTAATCGACATCGTTGCCCACATTGGTGATTGACTGGGTAGTGAATGAATGAAGCAGGATTTGCAATCTTGATAGGATAGGTATTCTTGGAGCCGGGACTGAGGAAAAGCACAGTCATAGCAAAATAAGGCTGTAACCGCATCAATGTACAGCGGCAACAGGTAATTTGGAGGGTCTGCGTCGCCACCAGCTACGAACCAGGTTGTTTCATACTGTAAAGAATATATAAATTGAATAAATTGACAATATAAATAACAGTAAATGCAATAAATCAGAGTACTAAATTCAATTGAGGTAAAGTGAATAAATAACATTTACCTGAGATTTAATTGCCTTAGTGTGCTATAACGCACTTTCAGGAAGAATTGAATTTAAAGAAAAAAGAAGAAATCAGTTGAATATGGACGCTTCAGACGGAAGTAAAGTAAGAATAGTTGGAGATTGATTCGCTTGAAGTAAGGTCAAAGTTTGAAGGATTTGGCGTGAACTCTTGAATAGAGCATTAGTTAGAGCCGCATCCACTTGAATTTGAATAATTGAGGTTTTTAAATTTATAATAAATTGAATTGAACTGAAGTCTGAAGCGTCGCACACGATAATTAAGCAGAGATTTGAGCGAAATTAACAAAACGAAAGAAAATCGAGCACTCAAACCAAGGAATAGATAAATCACAGAACATAAATGTCTGCCGCTTGGTGTCTAAGCTTCCTTGCGGGATAGACACCAAGCGGCAGACATTTGGCAATTTTATGATCTACTAGCCGCTAGTACTATCCCCGTGTACAAGCACCTTTAAGGGAGAAATTTAGAGTTAGGGTTGAATGTTGGTGCTGTAGCGGCGGCGAACATCAGGTTGTCTGGAGATCACAGATTTAAGTCTTTCAACTGCGGTGTATCAGTGCGTACTAACTGATTTCGGAAAACCGGGTCTAACCTAAATTACCCTAACATTAAACTTACCCTAGACTAATCTTAATATTAACCAAACGTAAATTATAACTAAATTCAGTTTAAAGAATAGAAATATAATGAACGGTGGGAAATTTCCCACAGTATACACGTTAACTTATAGTCTACGTTTATCTAATTTTCCCACGATTAATGACCAGTTTCCATTCTTCATGTACTTCCCGGAACTGAGATCGTCTTGAGACGCGATGACGGGGCACGGGATTATATGGGATTTGAGTTTATCAAAGCTCAAGCAACTCCAGGATGAGCTATCAATAGCATAATAATTTAAATGATTGCACTGCTGACAAAAATGGAATAATATTGAAGCAGGGTGCAATCCTACTATAAGTACACAACGTATACTGGTAGAGTTGTACATTCAGTAGACGTACACAGCGTAGAGTCTTAGAGTGGTACAGTCATGAAACGACTCACTGCAGACGACATAAATAGTTCGGTCTCTGCAATAGATAATATAGACGGGTCTCTGCAATATCTACGTAAAACATCGAAGCGGTGCGGCAATTCATTTTCAGGTCTCCTGTACGATCTGCTTGCAAGCACGCATCAGCTCCTGGGTTATCAGCTCGTTCTGTTAGGCGGATCCTTCATGAGGTAGTGAAGTTCCATGCCTAAAATAATGTTGTCGCCCAGGAAATGATTCTTCGTTTCTTCGTGCCTTCGATGCCCATAAGGCTGCATGTAGGGCCCTACTCTACTTGCCTAATGACACGCTTGTGTTCTTCAGCGATGAGGCGCATTCCTATCTTTCTGGGGCTGTGAACAAGCAGAACATGCGGTATTGGAGCACTGAAAACCCATGAGAACTTCACCTATGACCTCTACCTTCGCAACGTGTGACTGTTTGGTGCGCAATATCCCGAGGTCTAACAATCGGTCCCTCGTTCCTCGAAGGAAATGAGAGGACAGTTTCGGTGACATCTGAGCGTTACGTCATGACGTTGCAGGATTTCTTTCTGTCAAAACTGAACGAGATGGGTTTGGACGATGTTTGGTTACAGCTTAAGATGATGCATCTGCGCATACTTCAAGAGCATCCATGATTTTCTTGAACGAAGCCTTTCTTGGGCACGTGATCTCTTTGAGGAGCAATCTTCAGTGGCCAGCCAGGTCCCCTGATTGTGCAATTACTTCTTGTTGGGACATCTGAAGTCCGTCGTGTACCATGGCAAACCAAACATCCTGAACCATCTCAAGAATAACATTCGTGAAGCAGTCGCCAACATTCCTATTGAGATGCTGGAAAGAGTCGACACAAATTTCCGGACACGACTGACAAAATGTATTAACAATAACGGGCGTCATTAATTTGCGTGATATCATTTTTAAAACTAGCAAATTGTAAAATTTACTTGTTCTCGATTATGCTATTACAAAATTCATTTGTATATATTAAATATTTTTATTATAATATATGTTTCAAATAAAAACGTTACTCTGCCCCATGCTGTATTTTTTCAATAAAAAAATCTGATTGAACAACCTCATTTTGCGTCAGAAGGAGTAAAGAAGCTTTTGTTCGATGCATTGTTGGCATCTTAAGGGGAAAAGGGTGTTCCTGCAGTCTTCTCCTCGGCCAACGTCTCAGCTTGCAAAAACTCACCGACAACTAGTTCCTGTGTTAGTAGACTTTTTCTTGAAAACACGCATTTTGGAGTAAAAAATTATTGAAGAGAAACTGAAGTCACGCACACATAAGTGAAGCCACTTGGAATCTAGAAGCTTACCTTTGCATTTATTATGTTATTCTTTGCTCCTCCTCTGAAGGGTGTTCCATGAACTTACAGTATAACATGAAATCAGCATCAGCAACAGCAAATCTTAACAGTTTTACCGTTTTAGAGAGATTTTATCGCATTCGATAATTCAGGAATTAGTAACTACATATGACAATACATGTAATTTACAGGCATTTGCTATTCCTCGTACTTTCCCCATTCTCATTAAAATTTGCGTGCTTGTTAGGTTCTTGATCAAGGGCACTGTAGGCTTGCCTGGCGCGTAAATTAGCGGCTGCACGTCCACGTTTCGTTTTGTTTCGCCGAGTGATATAAGTGCACGATTAGCATCCAGTCAATTTTGGGGTGATTGCGGGGCGGGCGCATTAGGCGCCTGTTTTCCTCCAGTTCCGAACAGTCGAATCTGAGTAACGCCAGAAAAACGCTGCAGTCCTGTAAAGAAGCTGTGAGGGGACAATTATTGTCCGACGAGTGACGGATAGAATTTTTGGATTACATCGTTTTCAACGTGGTGGAAGTTTGAAACGTATGTAGAAGTTACTGAATGTAGGTAGTAATAAACTTTACTATGTACCCTATTTAAGTTTGGGTCTGATATTAATTCGCCGGGACATTACTTACTCAAGAGCGGATGCCCACGGCAAAATAACTAGTACTGTCGGGGCGCGCTAAATGGGCAAAGTAAGCATGCGTATAGTGCAAAAAGATCATTGCCTTGTTTTTCTTACAAGGGTACGAGAATTTAATAGCGAATAAATAGGTCTTTAGAAGCAAAAATTCCTGGCTCGTGAACTTAGGATACGTGATTTTGCAATACTAGACGTTTGTCACTGAGTGGGGATTCGTTACTCATTGCAAAATTCGTGACTCCTGGGGATTCGTGACTCCTGCCTTATACTGACTCACATGTTTAATTTGAAAAGAAGACATGTCTCATAAAAAGAGGATTCGTCCATCATAAAAATATCCATGCCACGTGAACATGGATACGCGCCAGGTGAAGGTTAATATGCTCTCCTTGTTTTGCAGGGACCTGCAGTTCGCCGGAGGAGCCGTGTGTGTATATCCTTAGCTAATCACCAAAGATGGCATTTATTTGCATTACCATACATGTCATAGAGTAAGAGGCCGCAGTGAGTGCACACGAGTGATTTTTAGTGCATTTTCTCATTTATGAAAAATATGCGCTACTGTGCTCGCCATGTCCGCCTGTCCGTCCGTCTGTCTGTCCGTCCGTGACTTCAAGTTTTCGTCGACGAGAAAATGCGCTCTCTGTCACTCACTGCAGTGAGTACTAAGTTATATTTTTTCCGTCCTTTGCTTCCTACTGTCGGTGCACCGCCTTGTTGATTATGGTAACATGGGGCAGTGGGCCCCTCCTTTTTTAACTAAATTTTTTATGAAATTTTAATTGATACGAGGTAGTTCTTTGTTTTGTTAAAATTACAACTAATCAGGAATTTATGATGTGAATTAGAGACGCCTACAGAGCTATTCGATTTTTATTGAACCATTATTTTGTAGAAAGTGTCATAATGGGCCCAGTGCCCCACCCCTGAGGCAATGGGCCCATGGGCTTCGGACAAAGCGCCCACACCTTGTCCATTTACCATTAATGCATGCTTGTTGCTTAAAAATGATAAAACAACACTTAAGTGTTCAAAATAAGAAAAATGTAATAAAAATTATGACATTCATTCAGTTATTAACAACTTAAAACATCATTTCCTTAACTTGAAAAAAATATATTCTTGGCTTAAACAAGCTATCACTGACGTGAAAAAATATTTCCTTGACATAAAAATATACATCCCTGGATTGAAAAATATATCCTTGGCATAAAAAATTTATCCTTGACATAAAAAATGTATCTTTGACTAGAAAAAATATACTTAAGTGATCAGGATAAACTTCGTTCGAGTTGCGTCCAAAATCCAGATATTATGTGCAGGGATTTCGTGCCTAATCGTGATTTCAGCCAACACCATAAAAACTCATCAACTTTTGGCTCATTGTTGTTACTGAAATCAATTTTTGGCAAGGCAAGAGCCAATAACTCGATAAGGGGTCATAAATACGCATAACTAAAAACTAGAACCTGCTGCCTTGAGTCGGCAAATAAAAAAATAGTCCAATATGAAGTGTAATTTGTAATTCAGTAAGCTAGTCATAGTTTTGAAAAGGTCATTGAGACAAATCTAATGATGTATAACACAAGACTTCACCATGCATGGGCGCTTTGCCCCGTGACACGCGTGGGCCCGTTGCCTCCACTAGGTAACACATCAATTTAAATCGTGTCAACATTTTATTTAAAAGCTAATAGTCTAAACTTGAACTCAATAATATCACTATAAATATTACTTTCAGAATATAATTCACGGTAATTTCAGAAGCTTCATATACAGTAATGGAAAACAGTTTTATTAAACATCAAAAAACTTTTATCTGGGCTAAAACAGTTATTTGCGAGTAACTTACCAATGCAAATACTTAGCAAAACGTAGAGCCACACACTTTAGCCCAGTGATACTGTCGACCGGCGGGAGAGAACACGGACCAATATCGGCCGTACTTAGCAGGAAATCCGCTATGGGCCCATGACTCGCAGTGGTCCCATTGCCCCATGTTACCCTACTGTCATATGATAGCGATAATTTTAATAATTGTGTGTGTATTACAGTGACATTATAATATATATCACGATCGGGCTGCGGCAATTTAACAATATTCTGGTGCAATAATTTGATATGGATTTATTTATGTTTTTATTGGCATCATTCTGGTGCTCGTTTAAATATGACTGCGCTATGTTCCATGATTGATGGGTTACGAGTTTTGATGTAATCTAACCCGATGGCACTGCTTAGCTCGCTGGAGCTTTTCGGATCAACTCTAGCGCGACGACGATTTGTACGTAGTTTGAGGCCGCACAATATTTAATCAATATCACTGCATCAACTTTCAATATTTAACTACAGATTGTTTCTTTTCCCAAGATATCATGCTTGGGTTGCTGGACAACTCGATTAATCGGTGGCCAAAGGCTGCCCCAACGATAACGTATACAGGGGCCACCGCCTCCTCCAGGGGGAAGAAGAAAACCTCCCCCACGGGGCGCATGGAGAGAAGAACATCCCACATGGGAAGCTTGGAAGACACGACGGACATAAGGACATCCAATAAGGGAGCATGAAGTCTTAGAAGCGCGACACGTTATAGGCGGAGAAGAATATTTACTTAAAACGACATCACAGATGTTGTCCTGTAAGGACTGTCACCGAGCGTCACCTGGCTATTTAATATTTGTTCTACCTGTCGACATGGATTCGTTGATGACTAAGTGCGTGAGGGATGAGTAAGACAAATTCTGTCTTCAGGATTTATCTCGATACGGGGTGCATATGTGAGTTATTATGGCGATACAAATAGGTATAGGAGAAGCTCTTACGAGTGTTTTATGGCGGCGTACTTGTTAATTAATGGGAGGCCTTACTAAGGTTCCTAGCTTTTTTATAGACTTCGACTTCCGCCAACTACTGGGAACTTGATCGCATGATGTGTCATGTAATGCTTTCCATTGCTGATTCAGGGTCAAGTACTTTTCCATCAATTTCTTACGCGTCTAAGAATATTACGTCTCAATTACAGATGATCTAATTTAATAATATAATTAAAATGAATTCAAAGAGACGCCTGATTGACATTGGACAGTTCTTTCATGTTTTAGTTCCGCAATTACACAATAAAAATTGATTCTTAATTATTAACCTTGTCAATTACTTTATAATTTGATTAAATTACCGAAATTCGTTCCTGTTGGAATTGTTGATAAACATTGTGTTGTTAGCGGGTTTCTCGCAGACAGCTATAGAGTTGTCCTCCGTAAGCGGCAGGATAATCCGGGAGTTAGTATCCAAGAGTCGTAGTAACATGTAACTCTGTTTGCAATAAAGACATTTTCACTGTTCCCTGCGCTACGTTATACTGAACCAACCTGGGTTCTAAACATTCTAGAGAATTAAGAACAGGATATTGACTTTATACCTAATTTCAAGGCAAAAACAACTAACAAGCAGAAAACATGTGACTCCGTTGGTATTCGATTCAATTACGATTGCATTCCTAATTCATTGTCTCGTTTAATCGTGTATGATCATTATGATTGCATCGTGCATCATTGTCATGATTGCATCGTTCATGATCATTATGATCGCATCATGCATTATCGTTATGATCGCATCATGCATTATCATTATGATCGCATCATGCATGGTCAGTATGATCGCATCATGCATGGTCAGTATGATCGCATCATACATGATCATTATGATCGCCTTGTGCATCATCATTACGAGAGATTATTCTCCGATTGTGGCTCAAATATCTAGTGCTGTCACTATATTTGTCACGTTGTGGAGACTGCCTTTGAATCTTTCGAGTGATAAATGGAATGTTTAGCTAGAGCAGATGCCCCGAGGTCCAAGGCTTCCGTAATTAACAACTTCGCTTGTGGAATTAGTATTCACAATAGTTCATAAATTGTTCTTCGCTCAAACACTGAAAATGTCTCGTCATTGGATTTTCTATATAGGAACCAAGCATGGTCTGCCTCCTGGATGAGGTTTTTGTGTAACAGAAGCGTGACCGCCTCATATGATGGAAGTAAAAGTTTATTGTAGGACGACTGAGAAGCGTTTATTGAAGCATCGAATAACAACCTGCCGGTAGCTGGCTCGATTGTAGTGATGCAGGAATCGCTGTCAAAGGCGTGCGTCGGTCGAAGGAGTTATCCATGAACCAGATCCTAGTACAGTGCCGTTGTTCAAATTGGCCTTATCAGAATTATAAATTGAATTTGTTGAACTATTAATTTGCAATAATTAATAGATATACGAAGAAGATCGAGAGTACTTATCCCACACAAGAATCATCGGAACCTTGCCTCATTTTAGTGACATCAACTATCTATTAGGGCGAACCTGACTTACCCAGACCCTGATATACCCAACCGCTTGCCCTGATATACACTAAAAGTCTCTAAACTGAAAGACCTCGATTTCATAATCTCACTCTCTCCTATCATTATGTATCGCCTCATTCTCACATCATTCACTTATTGCCTCACTCACCTCATTCACACGGTGCCTCATTTTCTCACATCATTCACGCGGTGCCTCATTCTCACAAAATCTACGTATTAACTCATTCTCCCACTTCATTCACGCGATGCCTCAATCTCTCACATCATTCAATTAATACCTCCCTCACTTGCGAGTAATGACTGGCACTCATCCTACAAACCCGCACATCGCAGGCACCCGAATATCATTTTCATTCCACATCGCGCCTCACACTCAGAAATTTGAATGAATCATGTTGTCAAAATAGTGGCACAATTTTCGCCCACCACGTGCGTAGAGCAGATCTTGCACTGATACGTTACCTTGCCGGACCTAACTGGGTCAGGATGACCCAAAAGGGGGAAAAAGAGCATCGCAATTTGGACAAAGTCTCACTCAATTCTCGTAGTGCACGCTGTTCTTTTCCTTACAACTGCCACCTAACGGGATCAAGCAATAATTACCCTTAACAAAAAAGCAAAGCAGTATATATTCCGTAGAAAAGCCAAATTGGGGTATTACAGTAATTAGTATCCATAGTATATTTTTCGTTCGTAGCAGTCCAGGTCACGATGGATCGCCGCCTCTGCCTATCGCGCATCCGCCCTCGTATCAGACAGCTGATGCACAATGCTATTGCTTGCTTCTCACCGCTGGTAGTTGGCAGGGGAGGTCGATCAGGAACTGTGCCCAGGAACACGTCCAGTTGTCTCTTGGAGGTCTCCAGGGTGAATTCACCCTCTCTTAGATACTGTTGGACCCAAACCCAGTCGAATTTTTCGTTCCATTAGGGGCCGCTCCAGAGTACACGCAGTCGGTTTAGAGGTAAATCAGGCACCTATTGGCCACCTGCTTCATTCTGCGGCTATTTGGGAGCCGATTGCGGGAGTCGATTGCCCGATGGGCCGAATATTCGTAATCAGACCGAAAATGGCATCTGCTCAGGCTTCTTGGTCACACGCTGGAAATTGAGCGAACCATGACCATCTCCCGCTTATGATATGGCATCGATGTTTGTTCACGCGTATGCTTGTTAAGTCATACGATGGAACGCAATGAGAATTGACTTCGCAATTTTTTCAGCTCAAGTGGTAGTTATAAAGGATTCAAACAGGACGACTAAAATTCGATTCAACGATTCCACCCAAGTCTACAGCCGAACCTCAACAAAGGAGAAATGAAAGTTGGATAAACAGGATAAACCAAAGACAACAAAAATAACTGCGAATAACGAAACAGATACTAATAAACAAGTAATACGAACAGAGAACACAGACCAAAAGGCACACGTAAATGAGGATACTCGCAACTAAGGATCCCCGTAACTAATGACACAATATGCTGAAGGCACAATATGCTGAAGACACAATATGCTGAAGGCACAATATGCTGAAGGCACAATATTCTGAAGACACAATATGCTGAAGACACACAGTAGTGAAGTGTACAAGGGGAAGGTGCACAGCATCAGTCATGATTGAACACACGATAGGTGTTGGGCCCGGTAGAGACTTGAAAAAGTGGCGGACACTTCCCTAAAAGCACCGTGGCCTACGTAGGAGCCGTACTTGTAGGTCGGCAAGAAATCGATCCTGCAAAACAGTGGTGGTGAGCTAGTCTAGCTGCACAGATTAATAGCAACACGATTAACTACCAGTCGAAAATAATTCAAACTGGCGGACTGGGTAACACATATTGGGCAAGTTCAAACGTTGAAATACTACACATAGAATTAGCCTAACTTCTATCCCCACTCCAAATCACCTATTAAGGACGAACACATTCACTAGAGAACATTGAGGGAAGGTGCGTTCCTACCAAGTTCCAACGATACAATGAATAGGTATCCTAACGTGGCCTTCATCTCGGTGATGACACGTCAGCACATGCGACACGGTAGCCAACTTTATAACGTCTAACAAAAAAAAATGAATTAAGCAACGACAAAAATCTGAAAACTGGTGAATTTCCCTAACAGTAGTTACTAGTAATTCAATTGAGTACATGACGAAAATTAGGGACAAACTTGATTAAAATACATGGCAGAAAAAAACAGTCCATTTAGCTCTATGATGTAATTTCTAAACCGTACCATTAAATAAATGACTGCTATAATTGTCAATATCAGCAAGACAGCAACAGATCGACGTTCAGTTTTACATTCAGGGCCAACAAGTTTATATTGAATATTCAGGTCACTTTGATGTTGGGATGGCACTGCTTGATAGAGTGATGGCGGTACACAGCCTGATGACAGGCATTGTACATTACAATCTGGTTTCGGTTGTTCAAACAATGTTTACAAAATTGAAATATTTACAGGTCAACGTGATATTGTGGTACGGTTCACAAAATTCCTACTGCAATCGGACATGGAATTCTAAAATAATATGGTGGTAAAAACGGGCGAACAGATGTAACGATTTATTGCGACATAAATGGGGAGCATGCAGGAGGCCAGCATCGGCAAACTTTACACTTAGTTCATATTTCTTTCCGTAGGGGCGAACGCTAGAGGGCGCAACAGCCTATGAAGTCAAGTGCTCAAAGCCATAGAATCGGATGTCCACAGCCACAAAATATGCTTGCTAAAGATAAGCATGGCCATGCTGCATCTGACCAAACCTATTCCGGCCTAATCTCTTCAGGCCTAACCTACGCAAGTTGCAACACTTCTTCTCCCAAAACAAACCTGGGCAGACCTAACCTAACCTCATTGGCTGCAGGAAGTTAGAGAAAGGCGGTCCAAGTGTGCTGGTAGAGCCAGTCATTGGCTGCTAGAAGGTTTTGAGCCGGGACAGCGTGAATAGTTTAGGACAGAAGAGGTTAGGTCGGAGTAGGTACAGCCGGATGAGGAACTGCCTGCTATGAGCGAGAATGCTTAAGCTTTGGCTGGAGACCTACGGCGCTATTATCTTTCGGCAGTGTGCCGCGTGTCTGGATTACGGAGTTTAAGCGTAGCCTGCGGCTTCTAGTTCTGAGGCTGAGTAAAGTTAATGGATGATGAAGCTGGGTGTTGGCCCCAGGGCTTATTCAAGAGTAAAATTTGTGGGCTACGGCTGCTTCCCAACATATATAACGTTCCTTGTTTTAAACGTTTAACAAAGCTTTAATCCCGCACGAATGCACTACAACGCTCCGTCGCAGCCGCAGCACCAGCAGCGGCAGGGCAGTCAACCCCCAGCAAGTTTTTTACGTGACAGCGTTGCATGGTTGACGCCGGTTTGTGGGCTGTGTTTAGATTTGTGATGGCAAATTGGCATTTTAACAGAGGGAAGCAGAAAAATATGCATCTGAGTATGTTATTAATACTTTTCCTGTCAAGGTGTTGGGAAAAATTCCTTTTCACCAGTGATTTGTGATAGTTATATTAGTACTCAATAAAAAAATAGGCATGACTCATGTCGGCACGAGTGTTAAGGCTGGTTTTCTTTCTAAGTACCTCACAAGTCAAAACTCTTCGAATGAATTTAATTCATTGGTCCGAACGACATCAATGACAAAACTTAGTCCGTGTTTTACGGTTATTACTTCACCAAAATGCTTTCTTGTGTTTGGTGCAATGACTTATTGGGCCGGATTATCAAAACATTATAACTTTTTGTACTTACGACGGAAAAAATACGCGTTACGTAAGTACACCCTAATTTTGGCACTATCAAAGCTTTCGTACGCAAGACTTAGCTAAAAGCGTATTATCAAAACCATCTGGCTAACTGACCAATCAGAGGCTTTGGATTTGCACTTCCTAAAAGGCATTAAGATATATTGTTCAAGCGAATGATCATAAAACTCTTAAGATATGAATATCAACATTTGCTTGTAAATTATAGCACAAAAGGCAATTGACATTTTTATCCCAAAAGCACCGTTTAGGACGATCACATACTATATGTCGGATTATTGACAAAATTCTATCATAATTCCCCGCGTTGCTACTTGCTAGTAAATCAATAGTTTCCTATTGCTTCAGCAGACACTCTACACTTGTGCGGAACTCCACTTACGACATCTCCGAGCAGGCGTACAGTTACGTTAGGTAGCTTCCCGCGCAAATGTTTTGATAATACCACCGCTAGAGTTACGTCATCATATCAGCACTTACGTCACTCGTAAGTCGATTTTGCGTACTTACGAAGTTTTGATAATACGGCCCCAGGCTACCTACGTACACACGCACTAACTAACTCATGCGTTCACCACACTTCCTTGAAGCTTGAGAACTGGACGGGTTGATTACATCTGAGACCTTGATGAGTTTTACTAGTACTCACAGATGAAATTGGAAGCTAACAGTATATTTATTGTCTCGATACTTGCTATAAAAGCCACAACGCATCGTGTAGCTATGCCTGTTGTAGTATCAAATACTCGAGCAGTCGTGCAACGTGAAATAGTCTTTAAAGGCACGCTACATTAAACGCTTTACCTTGACTTTCACTCGCATTTACCAAATCTCTTTGCATAATGTAAAATGGAATATACTAATCTACTTTGCGCTTGGAAACTCCTGGCGACCCTAATTCTTTATTTACCTCGATCTTGAATTCTTGAAGGTGCCGCCATTATCGTTCGGCAAGTTTTACACAAGTGTTGCGCATCTATGACATAATACTTCCGCTGTAAAAATTAACTTTGTTGTGCAAACATATTTCAGGGTTGTGAATGTGGCGTCGCAGTCTTCCGTCCCGGTTTGGTGGTCTGAAAGACTTGGCAGTGTGGTCGCCTTCGCTGGGATCTATAGTGGCACAGAAGATTTCAATAGTCCTGAGACGATGGAGAGAGCGAATGTATAGTGCTAGAGACGTGGGAGAATGCAAGGCGCTGGTGACGTGGAAGAATGCATAGTGCTGGTGACGCAGAAGAATGCATGGTGCTGGTGACGTGGAAGAATGCATGGTGCTGGTGACGTGGCAGAATGCATGGTGCTGGTGACGTGGAAGAATGCATAGTGCTGGTGGCGTAGAAGAATGCATGGTGCTGGTGACGTGGAAGAATGCATGGTGCTGGTGACGTGGAAGAATGCATGGTGCTGGTGACGCAGAAGAATGCATAGTGCTGGTGACGTAGAAGAATGCATTGTGCTGGTGACGTAGAAGAATGCATGGTGCTGGTGACGTGGAAGAATGCAGGGTGCTGGTGACGTGGAAGAATGCATGGTGCTGCTGCCGTGTTAGAATGCATGGTGCTGGTGACGTGGAAAAATGCATGGTGCTGATGACGTGGTAGAATGCACGGTGCTGGTGACATGGTAGAATGAATGGTGCAGGTGACGTGGTAGAATGCAGGGTGCTGGTGGAGACTTTATAGAATCGCCCCGCGATTGCCCCAAGCTTGCCAAGTATTCTTGCCACAAACTTTAGAAATAATAGTCAAATATGTCTACTCTAATGAAACTCTGCCGTCACCATCAATCCCTAAAAATATTCTACTTGATCTCCTCCGCCTTTGTACTTCAGAATCGCCTTTTTGGACCCCAGATAACAAAATATTCCAGCAAATTAACGGTGTAGCAATGGACAGTCCTCTCGGTCCAACATTTGCCGAATTCTACATGTGCGAACTCGAAAACCGTGTATTGTTGGATGCACAAATAAAACCTGACCTTTACTGTCGTTATGTCGACGACATCTTCGTCATTGTTCGAGACGAAGTTCACATGATGGAGCTGCGCGCGGCTTTAGAACGTAATTCCGTTTTGACGTTCACTTACGAATTTGGACAAAATCACACGTTGCCCTTTCTGGACTTACTGGTGCAAGACGATAATAATTCGTTCGTCACTAAAGTTTATCGGAAACCTACAGACGTTGAAAAGGTCCTGAACAAAGAAAGCGAATATCCCCAGCTCTACAAAATCATCACCATACGTGCACTCATACATCGAGCGTTCAAGACCTGTACATCCGCTCGTGACTTAAAAACTGAACACAGGACCTGCAAACAAATTCTTGTCAACAACGGTTACGCAAACAACACTATCGACAAAGAAATTTCCAATATCAGAGCACTTCAAAACCGAACAGATGAAGCCACATCAAGAGGTTACGTCACCAGTATTTACTATCAAATTCATATGAACAGCGGTCATAGAACTGACGAACGAGTCCTCAATTCAATTGTGCAAAATAACATCTGCTGCACAACAGTATCTGACTGAATACAACTTTTGATTTACTACAGAAACAAAAAGATCATGAATTTAATCATGAAAAACAATCCATGTAAAAAGTCCAGACCGCTGCAAGAAACCAATGTCATTTACAAATTTTCCTGCTTAAAACAAGGTTATAGACTTCTCCAAAATGTAAATTATATCGGTTTGACCAGCACGACATTGAGCCGCAGACTCACATGCCACCTGCAAGCTGGAGGACCAAAGAATCATATGCGGGAGGCCCACAACGAGACCATCACCCGTGCCACGTTGGAGGCCTGCACCAGCATCGTCATGCGGTGCCCCGACACTACGAGACTGTCGATAGCGGAGGCTCTCATCATCAAGGACGAGTCTCCTGCTATCAATTTGCAAACTGCCGGATTCGTCAGGACGTTGAAATTAATCTCAGATTAATTTGATTTTAGATTTTAAACGGTATCTACGATACATTTCTGTATGACCTTATGTCATGTCCAAATTTCAATTTTAAGCGTTGTAATAACTCTTCACTTGCATGATAATGAATATTGATATATTCGAAACGTCGCATTTCAGTAAAATGTCATTTGGTAATCTGCTTTTTGATCTCCAAGCACTTGCAAGAAATTTCGTTCGGCTCACAAAAAAAAAAAAAAAACATGAGAAAAATTGTTAACAAAAAGTACGCTCTGGTCTTCAGTCAAACCTGTATAAATGAAGAACTTTTGCCTAACTACACTAATATCCGGGAATTTAAAAGTAAAGAAAATGGCCAAAAAGTTCACCATTTCCTATAAGAGAAAATGTTTCGGAGTCCAGCTCCATCGCCAGTTCAATACCTAGAACACTGGTACGAACAGTTAGTAGTCTAAAATTCACATTCAAACAATTCACCTAAACTTGAAGATAAAATAAATAAAAATGAGAAAACATTTAGAGAAGGTACTATCTATTTACAATTTGCAGAGGATAGGAACTGAATGCGTCATTTAAACTGGATTTTTGTTCGAAAATATATAATGACTCTAAAATTCGTAGGTCAGAAACACCGGTTGTGGAGGCTAAAACTCTAAAATCACTATTGGACAACGGGACGTTGCACTGCTCGGCATGAATACGTACGGCCTAATGAGGGGGATGCGCAAGTATGTTCCCCGTTTATAATCCTGCCTCTATGCTCTGCAAGCCTAGTATAAAAATTGCGCGATGTCATACCGCCATACGCAGATGCGCACTGCGCACAACTATATTGATAAACTAGGGATGATCGCTAAAGAACAGGGAGAGGATCTTTGTACTTGAAAAGTGAGCTAATTTTAAAATTGTTCACTAGCAATACATTAAGATTTACATTTGTGAGGTAATTAGAGAATGGATCTTTCAACTCCTTTGCCATCGTCTCTGATGCGGGGCCAAAGTAAGGAAAAGAACAATAAACACGATTCTTATCGTCACGCTCAGGAACCAACTCAGCATATTGTTTAGACAAGAATTTCTTAATTCGAGTATACTCCAATTGTGAAGGAAACCCATTCAGTGAGAACATACTGCGCAAATATTCAAATTCAGTATGCATACTATGGAAAGCAGAGCAAATTCGGAAACAGCGGTTTAATAATGTTTGAATCCCATTTAATTTGAAACGAAAAGAACAGAAGCTAAAAAAGCTGGTGTTTAAACCGGCAAACGTTGATTTTCTGTATACAGATGTCTGGAAACAGCCATCGGATTTTATGATCTTGCAATCAAGAAAACATAAACTATTGTTGGATTCAAGCTCCATAGTAAATTTGATAGATTTGTGTTGGCGATTAATATAATCAAACAAAATGCCCACATGAGAGGGATACTTGAAATTAAAAATGTATCATCTACATATCGGTTGTAGAAAATTGGCTTAAAATCAATAGGACAATTGGCCAGCCATGTAGCCTCGTGGTAACACATGAAAATATTAGCAAAGGTAGGGCCGAGAAGAAGACCCATGCCTAGACCGTCAATTTGCCTATAAAATTTGCCAGCAACTACAAAAACAGGCTTCACGTATGCCACAAGGCCCCACTAGCGAACCTGCTGTACATTTGTCACCGAGCGCCCCAATTAAGCGAACCTGCCTTGCGCAGATCATCTTGACTTCTAGAGTTTCGAAGCCCCAGATAGACTAATACATTAAAATATTAAAATCTCCTCGAAGTCATATAGTTATCTCCATTCGAAACTGTTATTCCATTGATTAGGACATTGTTCATTGAATTTTACGTATAACTTTCTGTACTTATTGCGTTAGGCACAATAAATGTCGCTTTTATAGCTTGTTGGTTGCTTGTTAACAATTCGTTCCGTAGTCCTGTTACGTACGTTACTTTTGAAAGGTGAGGGGAATGATGTGATATTTGTCTGCAAATTTCAGTGCATAGTGTTAGGAACACGCTGGTGTTAATGTTTGCATGTCTTCTCTTTCAGGTGAAAATTAAGTTGAATAAAGCTACATTCCAGCCAAGCTTTGTTTGAGACTTATAAGACTTTCAGGTTCATTTCTCAGGTAAGGGTGAGTTGTCGCTTGACAGGTGAGGGAAAGGGTGCCGCTTGACCGGTGACGGAGAGTTGCCGCTTGACCGGTGACGGAGAATTGCCGCTTGACCAGTGACGAAAAGTTGCCGCTTGACCAGTGACGAGAAGTTGCCGCTTGACCGGTGACGGAGAATTGCCGCTTAAAAATGGCGGCAAAAAAGACACGCGGCGACTTGTGCAGCTCACGCAGCATCAGCAGCTTCTGCGCCTTCGTCAGGACTGCGACGTGTGGTTGCCAGGTTCACTTCATGACTGCTGACGCCTTCGTAGGACCGCGACGTGCGGTTGCCAGGTTCACTTCATGACTGCTGACGCCTCAGTCAAGACCGCGACTGAAGGCTGCTGCAGTCACCGCGGAAATTGACCCGCTTTAGCTAAAACATTTCAGACAATTGATATAAATTAGTTGAAAAATCCCTCGACGACGAGTGCAAATTAACTCAGTGTTTTGATCATAAGTGTTCACATGTGACATTAAATTGTTAAAAGTTTCATTTTTGATCGCTACTTTTCTAAAACGGAATTTCTGCTAATGCCTTTAGGAATAATTCTTGACAGGGATGACTAATGCGGTCACGAGTTCGTCATATTCAGGCGTATAGAGTTTAATATATCATAGAAAACGTGAAGAAGTAAGTGCAATTTAGCATTAGAACATTTACTAATCATGATGCCCTCGCCGCATGAATAGGTACGAACATCAAAATCTATTGAATAAAGAGATTCAGAATTTGCAATGTGGGAAACAGTGCATTTGTCACTTCACGAAGTGTCTGCCTAGATCACCACAACAAAAAGTCGACCTATCCATAACGTCGACCATCAATGTTGAATTCGCCAGTTCACACAATATTGGATAGTAAAACGACTTTACAGCACACCAGGTAGAGCGATTGTGCAACACACCTCAGCGTTTACACTAGACAATTACACGCGAATTATTTTACGAGTTCATTCACACATCACAAGTTTTATCTGTTGCTCAATTTTATCTATTTTCACAATAATTTCAATTTATTTCGTAACAAAGTTCATCAGAATTTTCATTTTGGTTATCGAAACAGCTTTACAACATCGTTGTAGGTTTGGATAGAATGGATCAAATGATCAGTTGTAAGAAATAATTCTAAGCAAATTAAGAATATTGAAAGAATTGGCGATGGGACATGCATATCTAACTAACTATGGCGCTGCTATACCAAATCAGGCAAGTAAGTCTGATTTCATCCGCTACAATTTCCGGTCTTGCGTAAGCATATTTCGGAACAGTTGTTTTCGGTGGATGCTGTGCTGTGAGAATGGGATATCGAATCGGGAGTTTCGATTTGGATTTTAAGTTGCCTCCATGTGTGGTTAGTGCCCCCAGTTTCGTGGTTAGTGCCCCCAGGTGAATGGTTAGTGTCCCCAGGTACTGGTAGTGGTTAGTGTCCCCAGGTAGTGGTTAGTGTCCCCAGGTACTGCCCTGGAGTGGGGCTATCTGCCCTGGAGTGGGACTTTCTGCCCTGGAGTGGTGCTCTCTGCCCCGGTGTGGTCTCCACTTTGGTGGCCCCGTTCTGCAGCTCTTCATCCACTGAGAAATCTTCAGCTTTTTTTCACCCAATTTTGTACCTGTAAACAAAATTCAGTCAAATTTCTTGAACTGTTCTGACATGGGGCCGCATTGAACCAGTCTTCAGAGGCTCCCATAAATTCCAATTAAAGAAAAAAAAAAGAGTTTCGATTTGACCGTGTAGGCTGTAGCTGAGAATACCTGCTGTGTGTGTGTGGTGAATGTAGAAATAAACTGGCTCTTCTACTTCCCAGCATTGCAAAACTACTTCATAATTTATATATTTTAGTAGTATCTTGAATTATTTGTTTCCTATTGTGAAACCAAGAGGCGTGGCCATTGATGATTGGCCCCATCATCCCCAATGATCCCATGTCAGCTTTGCCTGGCACAATTGGCAAACACAGAAAGAGAAAACAAAGCAAGTCACCTCATCACCCTGGTAAGAGAAACCCAAGCCCTCCTGACCAGACTGACCTTATTAATTTTATCAACAACTACCCTCACACTCACAGGCCTCACTCAACTCAGTCCTAATAGTCGGCCACTCGCGGGCCGCGAGTGGCCGACTATTAGGACTGTCAGTGCACTCAGTGACTCGCCCACATGACTACACTGCATCCTGATCCATCCAACATACCGGAAAACTTACTTTTTTCTAAATAGTTGGCCGAAGACTGACAAATATATTAATTGCAAGGTTTTCAATCTAAATGTGTTGGCAAGATCTTCTGAAGGTGTAAATTTTGCTACTGAAGCGTCACCAAAGATCTTGCAATATTCATCCACTCTCTGCACAGTGGTGAGCCACCTCTTCCAAAAATGCCTTTGCAGGCTTTGCTGAGCCAAAGCTCCCTCAAACTTCAACATAGTTTGCCCATGCTTCCAAGTCCAAGCTATGATAGCCAACCTGCCTGCTTAACTACTAATTTCCTTTTAAAGTCTGTTCCTAATGTACCTAAAGCCACAAACCATTCTAATCATCCTACCTTTGATTTGAAGGATTTGAGAGTTCATTCCCATATGGCAATGAATCTAACACAGACTTGGTTATCACTGCTGGTCAAAGAACTAATCCAGATAATGCTGAACAATTTGAACACCCTGCATCAATGCAGAATCTTGTAATTTTGGTTGAACCTGTCGAACAGCTCAACAGTGGAGATAATCAAGCAACTCAGCCTGATGTGACACAATTCCTCTCAAATGACCTGGCTCTAAGTAAAGCCCTGGCCTCTGGCTAACTCCCTTCTTGGAAAGACTGGCTTTATTAACATGTCTAAAAATACCTCCCAAAATTTATTGGTTCTTACTATTAAAAACACTGAAAAAGTCTCATCCCTCTTAGAAATAGAAAGTTTGGGGCCATGGAAGGTCAAATATAGTCTTCCTGCAAATAACTCAACTTCAGAAGGAGTCATTGGCCCCTTAGGCAAGGGAGTCACCAATGAAGAGCAAACTCAAGCCTTGACCTATGAAGGACATCAAGGAGCCACTGCAGAAAGAATTTTCAAAGGACAGGAACACATTATGACTTCTATGTTCAAAGTTGCTTTTTCTAGCAGCACCTTGCCTCCATATGTAAATAGTTGCTACCAGCGCTTTGAAGTCCATACATTTGTTGGTAAGCCCTGGCAATGTTTCAGGTGCCAGAGATTTGGTCACAGTGCACTGACTTGCAATAGCCCTCCTCATTGCATAGCATGTGGTGGTGCCCATGGAGTCAAGGACTACATGCATACAGGAGCACCAAAGTGCTGCAACTGCAGTGGTGCCCACAGGTCCAATTATGAAGGTTCCCACAAAATGAAGCAGGCTAGCACTGTGGAAAAGACCAGATCAATACTCAAACTTTCATACAGAGATGCAGTAAAAGATATAAAATCTGAAAACATGATGAACCAAGAATACACTCCATCTTGCTCCAATACAATAACTTCAATTTAAATATAGATTAGCCACAACTACCACCCCCTTCCACCAGAAGTGGAACCTGGAATACCGTATGATAGATTGAGTACTGTTAGTAATGGACAGAGGTGGGCAGTAGCGCACTACATGTAGCGGCCGCTACATTTTCAGTAGCGGTAGCGGTAGCAGCTCTACATTTAAGGCAATGTAGCGGTAGCGGTAGCACCCGATACATATTTAAGTAGCGATGCGAGGTTTTGCCGCTACAGCGCTACGTACCGCTACATTAATAGATAAAGCCTTTAGATTTTACTTAATAGTATTAAATATTATTCAAAAACCAGCATGATACATACATAATATAAATTACAGAATAAAACTGTACAAAAGATTTCGGTGTAATGTTGTCAACCTCAGCCTGTTACTAGTGTCAACATGTTAGTTGTTACTTGTTAAGTTGTTACCAGTTACCACTTACAGGTTTTTTCATCTTTCAGTTTGCTTACAGTTATATTTACACAGTTATTTTTATGTTTCACCTTCCCTACATGGATGTCTACTTCAATCTACCAATCTCAAAAATAATCCACATATATATACAAAAAAGACTGATTTTTATATGTATATGTGGATAATTTCTTAGATTGGTAATTAAAGTTCACATCCATGTAGGCCAGGTAAAACATAAAAATAACTGTAACTTCTATTTACTGTATCTAACCCTGGGGTAACCATACTAGTTCAGTTAGGTTAATTGCAATAAAGTTGTATTGATATGTTTTAAAAATGTTTTATTATCATTAAATGTTAATGAGTAAATCCCAATAGCAGAACAATAAATATTTAGAGATTTCCAATAAATTTGGCCATTGTAGCGGCTAATGTAGCGCGCTACATTTTACTGTAGCGGTAGCGGTAGCGCCCGTTACAATCTAGTGGGTGTAGGGGTAGCGGTAGCGCCCGCTACATTTAGAGTATGTAGCGGTAGCGCCGCTACATTTCCAAGTAGCGCTGCCCAGCTCTGGTAATGGATGAGTACACTTTGCATGCTTCAAACATTTTAAAATTAAGTTTTTTTTCTAGTGTCCCTTATTACCCCATTCCCAGATTAATTTGGGAGGCTTTTATATTGCGTCTAGCCCCTTACAAATAGCATAGGGAATTTTTTGGAGATGTCATACAATAGCCCTTGCAAAGATCTTTAAGGGGAGCGTCTCGCCTAAAATTGAAAATTTTCACTTTTTTGGTTTTTATACGGTACTCATTTTAAAGCTGACATTCTGCCCTATCCAACGGTACCACTGCCATCTCTCTACGTTTATTTATGATTTCACGACATTTCATGAAAGGTGAGCGGGTGGGGGAGTTCTTTAAGTATTTAGATAGGAACTAATTAGCTGCTGAGCTCTTTAAATATAGTGTCTACGGTACTTGAGTTGTGCTGCAGTTACGTGTTTAGTCTCATCTTAAAGCTGACTTTCTGGCCTATCCAATGGTACCACTACCATTTCTCTACGTCGATTTTCACGTACACGACACTTCATGAAAGGGAGGCGGGGGGGAGTTCTTTCAGTAATTAGATACGAGATAATTCACTGTCCACCACTACAAATATAGTGTTTTTGTGAGGTCTGACTCAGTGTGCCTCCGGGCTTTGTAGGGAGAGATGCCCATGTAGTTGCTCCCATCATCCTTGAGTGGAATCAAGCTCCAGAAACGTTCAGTTTGGAATCTATGCTACATTGAGCGCATATTGTGATGCGTGCGGGACTTTGTCGCGCTCTCCTCAACATTCACACTTATTATCATGGAAAACCTATCTCCTCCTAGAGTTTTGAAGCTACGTCAATGAGACATATACCATTCAATTTGCAAATGAAAGATCTACAAAATTGTGTATGGATTTTTCTAAGTTCGTTATAGTTCAGATTTTATGTTGCAAAAAGGGGGGGAAATTGGAGGTAAAATCGAAAATTTCAAACAATTTCGGACAAAATGCTCCCACACTCACAAAAATGAGAAATTCAAAAAACCTATACACAATTTTGTAGATGTGGTTTTTACGCATCGAATGATATGTGTCTCGATGTTGTAGCTTGAAAATCCTAGGAGGAGATAGGTTTTCTAAAGTAGTACCCCTTTTTGGTCGTTTTCTAAGAATTTCACGTTTTCTTTCAATTTTTTAAAAAAATTGACATGAATAAAACCTGTTTTATTTTAGGGTTTACACATGTGTACCAAATTTCAGATTGATCCCTCTGTAAATTACTGAAATAAATTTTAGGCGAGAGGCTCCCCTTAAAATGAACCCAAACTCGTTTATGAAAGGTTTCATGGTAAGAAGTAAAATGTTTCATGGTTTATGAAATGTTTCATGGTTTATGAAATGTTTCATGGTAAGAACAAAAAATGCTCAAAGCCATCCCTTATTACCCTATTTGAGGGTAACTGTGATACATTGTGATGTGCTCCCAGCTTGACTGTGCCATGTGTCATGGCTCTGCCATGTTCCACTGGTCTGCCGTGTTGAGCAGCTTTGTTGTGTTTCACGGCTCTGATGGGCCTCGTGGCTTGGTCGTGCATCATTGCTCTGCCATGGGGGAGTGGCTCTGCTGTGTTTCATGGCTCTGCCATGTTTCACTGCTCTGCTGTGTTCCGCAGCTCCGCCATGTCTTGTTCTCTTCAACAGGTTAGTATTTTTTTCTTTACTCGTAATATTTATTTCATTTATTACTTCTATCATTATTATTTATTTATGTTTAATTTTTGCATTAATTTGTTTATTTTATACATTTCTTAATTTATTTTTATTTTTTTTTTGTGTGTGTATTTTCTCTTTGTTTCAGATTTCCACTTTCAGAGCTGTTAAACTGTTAGGTACCAATTAAACCCAGTTTAGGCAAGGGGCTTTATGGACTAGTTGTCAGTGCTCCTATAAGAGTAGGTAAATAATAGAGAAAGCTGTGTTGTGAGCGTGGCCTGGGCGGCTGTTGGTCAAAAATTTCAACACGACTGCACTCAAATAGCCTATATTTTCCTGATGTGACTTGTTCAATCTTGAATAACTTTAGTTACAGACATGAGAGCAATATGGATGATAGTGTGCCTTTTTTGACTACTTGAGTTTTGCACTAGTCTGACATGGTCATGTGGCAACAAAAAACTGTGAGCCTCCACAATTTTTAATTGGTGCATGTTGGTTGTCCGTTGTCCGTTGATGCCGCCTAGTTTGAAAACTCATCTCTCTGGGCATTGTGATTTGTGCATGTGCACCATATAAGGCATATGACATATAATACATGACACTTTAAATAAACTATTCTTCTGAAACCATTACTAAAACCAATATCTTATGTAAGATAATGCTGGTATCGTGATATTTTTCTGGTCTACTTATAGCACTCAAAATTGAATTTTAGGAAGAATCTAAAACACTCTCTGCATTGCCACTAAGCTGCAAAAGGACCCACGGGTTAGTGGTTCCTAAAAATTGTATGACATGTATCAAAGAACCCATATACCTAGTTGGCATTATTGCAATTTTAGGACATTGTATTAACAATAAATATAAAGGTTTGAAATAATAGAAAATGTAGTTAACAAATTTATTTGAATATCGGAAAAAGCATATTCATGTTAATAAATTTGAAGCTTCAATTTGAACCCAAATATAATTGCACCTGTGGACAGTTGGCAGTAAAGGGAATTGCTTCTAATGTGTTAAAAATCATGCAATGGAGTTTGAGAAGACATACGTATAAATACTACATCTAATATCCTATTGCTTCCAGTTAGATCAGAATATTTCTGTGATACTCAAGCCCAGCTACAAATCATTCTGGAGTACAATACTGCTAAATAGGAAGTTTAGACACCTAATTGGATGAAATTTTACAATCCTGCACCAAAACTAACCATGAAGTTTTAAATACTGTAAACTGTTCACATTATTAGCAAAAACTACTGTAGTACATTCCTTGGTCTCTAAGATCAGTGATTACCTATTCTACATTAAAAAAATGAGAATTACTAAATTTGAGGAACGTGACCAAATGCATCATAAATAAATGCTTCTTTGATTAAATCATGCTGATAATGGAGGTCTCTGTCCAGCTAGCATAGAAATCATGTACCGGTACACTCAAACTGTCATGAAATATATATACCCATATATATGGGCAACTTTGACCACTTTTTTTTCAAAATGATGCCTTTTTTTACTAGATAAGTTAAACTTAAATTGAAACATGCAAAATACAGGTCTATACTCTAGCTTTACTCACCATAAATTGCTGGCTCCTGCCTCTCATAGTTTTGATGTAATTTAAAAAAAAGTGATGGTCTTTGTTACCCCAGCTTTGGGGTTTCTTTGACCGGGTGGTAAAATCAATTTTATTTTTTAGTAAAATAACTCCAAATAACTCCAGGTTGTGGTGCATTGTAGTAGAACTCTTCTAGTTACATATACAAAAGACAGATTTTAGGAAAGTGTCATAGTTTGCAAATGGGGGGCGCCGCCCCAAATGGGCAAAATGTGACCACCTAATGGCAGCCGTGACGGGGTAACATAGACCGGTTTGGAAATTAAGTTAAAATTACCATGTATAAGACTCTGTAGAGTCTGAAACATAAAGAAAAAAACATTAATAAGTATATCAAACATAAAATATGTTATATAGGTATAGTCAAATGGGGTAAGACAGAATCGCAGCCTTCATGGGGTAAGAAAAGACCAGCCCATGGCGTGCACTCTAATTGCACTGAATTTAATTTGACAAAAGAATATGTTAGAGCAATCATTGCCTGTCATTTCAGTGTTTGTTTCAACTCTCTTCTGCGAATAATGAATTTCTGGCTAATTTTTAAGAAAACCTATGTAAAGAAGGGTCACAAAATAGTTAACCCTGTTTGGGAAATAAGCTCTGTCTAATGTCAAAAAAATTTTTGGCCAGGTTTGTAGATGTAGGCAGGTAACCTCAAGTAATAAGCAAATTTTTAGACATACTAGGCATTCCTACCTGCTACCATCACTGCCTGACATGCATTCTAAAATGGGGTAAAAAAGGACCGGACATGGGGTAAGACAGGACCACTAAATGATCCTGTTTTACCCCACAAGCGGTCCTATCTTAACCCACAAATGGTCCTGTCTTACCCCACAAATGGTCCTCTATTACCCTAAAGTTTATCAAAAATAGTTTTTAAATGTAAATATTATTGTGCAGTACATGTAGTACTTTGGTCAAAATTTTTATTTTTTGCTCAAACTTCATTATAACTTGTTAGTTTTTAAATTAGAGAAATTTAGTTCACTATTTTAAATTGCATCAAAGAGATATAGAAAAAAGGGATGTCTATTCCCATAAGTGAGCTGCAGAACTATGTGTAAGATTGGCTGGGGGAAAAATCATTGTGTGAAACATGAAAAATAATTATGATCACAACTCTGTGAGAGGGCATGAGCTATGTTTGAAGAAGTGCACCACAAATGCAGTTGCAAGAAAACACATGACGTCTGAGTCTGACACCAAGTTATTATACATTGGTTTTATTACCAATTTGATACATTTTTCAGCCAATGACACTAATGAAATATACATGAAGCATTTAGCAGTGCTCTACAATGAACCATAGCCAACCCACTATTACTATGCTTAACAAAGTTTTTCTCGTGACAAAAACTCCAATGTGACTGATATTAGAGTTGATTTCCCACAACACAAAACAGTAACAAGTGGTTGTTTAATCAAATAATGTGTTTCTAGATGGATAATATTGAATATTGGATTTGTACTTTTATTAAAAACCTTGTAACATAAGAATTACCAGTTGGTCCTTTCTTACCCCAGCCTGGTCCCATCTTATCCCAATGGGGTAAGATGGGACCAGCTCACTTTTTTTAATCTGTACAGAAAACTGTGTTATATGCAAACAGTCTGAGTTGTAGCTTCGAAGCCCATTGCATAACTACACCTTGTGATAGGTTTAGGGTTTTTCAGTTATTCATGGTATAGATGCTACAGGCTTGTTAGTGATTTTGGTCCTGTCTTACCCCATCTGACTATACCTATGGTAATTTTAACTTAATTTCCAAGCCGGTCAATGTTACCCCGTCACAGCTGCCATTAGGTGGTCAAAGTTACCCCATTGGAGGGCAGTGCCCCCAGTTGCAAACTATGACACTTTTCTAAAATTTGTCTTTTGCATATGTAACTAGAAGAGTTCTACTACAATGCATCAAAACCTGGAGTTATTTTACCAAAAATAAAAATAAAAAAATTGGAGGAAGTACTCCGACAGGCTTTAAATAATAGCTCTTTTTCATGGGTCACCTTATTAATTTTTTAACCTATTAGATATGCAAACTTTTTAAATCTTTCTATTGTGTTACGTAGCCTCAGTGTTAGGCCTTTGATGGCCATTGACAAAATTTTTCTATGTCGAATCATTTTTGAGTTTTGGGGGTTTTTGTTAAAAAACGAAAAGTGGTCAAAGTTACACCGCTGGTCAAAGTAACCCCATTTTACGGTACCTTTTAAGCCATGATTTGAGCTTTTGTCACCATTTTTGGAGCCACAAAATTCTCACTAGATGAATAGCCTTCAATCTTTGTCTCCAATCCAATCTATATTACCTACAAGTTATGAAGAGTGAAGAAATCATAAAATTAAAAAGCCCAACCAGGCTGCAATATTACAAATTCATGAAAAATTTGTCAGTTTGGAGCTGCAAGATTTCATTCATAAATTGGAAAATTCCAATTACACTTATAAACCTAGCTGGAAAATCAGGCAAAAGCCACCCGTGTGGTAAATGAGACAAAAACACCTAGGAATGTGGTCCATTTTGCCTGTTATTATGAACCTTCCTCATCTTTTTTAATGTAAAATGAAATCAGCAAATTTTTGCCCATTATTTTCAAAAATCACTTGTGAAATGACTGGCTTTGCCCCAAATACTTGTTAATCTACCCAGAATTCCAGTATTTCCTGTATTTGCTTGCCAAGCCACAATTAGATTTTTGAAGCAATGAATTTATGGAATTGTTATGCAGGAGCCTATCCCAATCACCCTGGGATAGAACGAAACAGCTGTGTAATTAGTCTAATTCATATATTTAGTCCATCTTCATGGCAGGTTCTCTCCACTTACAGAAATTCAGCACATGACAGGAAACATATCATTTAAAAATGAATAAATCTACAGGCTAGTTGGCCATGACTGGGCAAATTAGGCACTGATAAGAAGAACTCTTTCAGATTCTAATTTGGCTAAATGTAATTGCCATTAATTGAAATATAAGATACCTCGGTATATCAAGACATCAAATTTAAAATTTACAAACAGTGCAAACTGCCTGGTCAAGAATTAGCAGGCAATGGATGACAATGGCCAGTTTTTCATGCAAAATTATAACAATGTAGATCACATGGAATGCTGGAAAACCATTATCAAAAAACAGCAGCAGGGCTAAGAATCGTTACATTAACTTGGAAAAATCAAAGCAAATAGTGTACCTTGTGATTATTTATCAGTAATACATAAAAAAATGGCAAAAAATGTTGCAAGGACATATTCAAAAAGGCACTAAAAATTGCAAAGATATACACTACACTTTCTGCAGCAGAAGAGGTATCGTCCAACAGGGTAATAAGAGACGGGCAGGGTAAACCAGGACAGGCCTCTGCCATTGCATAAAAATGTGATAGCAGCAAAACTACTTGAAATATTGCAAAATTAGTAATAGTGGCTTAAATTTAAACATTTTTCCTGTTTAGGTAGCATAAAGAAAGTTGAGAAGTCATATATTTACTAGCTCTAAAAAAATCCCTGAAAAAATGTTGAAAAGTGATATTTTAAAAAAGTACCATCAAATGGGATAATAAGGACGGGTGGGGTAAATTGGAACAGTCATCCCACATTTTGTGGAAATGTTGTAGCAGCTAAACTAATCAAAATATTACAAAACTAAAAATAGTGGCATAAAGTTCAACATTTATACTATCTATGTAGCATACCATAAAGCAAATTATCTAATCATACATTTACTACCTCTAAAAAATCCCAGAATAAAGTGTTAATAGTGACATTTTGGAAAAGTAGTACCTCTGCTAAGGTCTGTAGCAAAAGAAAATATTCACCATATTTAAAAATTTCACTTGCATAAACATTGCACACAGGTCTTGGCTTAAGAACGTGATTCATGGAATTTGCGAATCTCATTCTGAAAAAAATGACTGCCATTTCCGCACGACGGGGTAATAAGGGACACCCCTAAAATGCATTTAAAGTAGAACCTCAGCTAGCAAAGGCTCCAGTTAACCAAAAAATCAATTAACAATGAAAAATTTTGATTACAACTACCTCACTCAGCAAAAAAATTTCATTTAACAAAAAAATTAATGCATCTTTGGTCATCACAAAATTGTGCATAGAATGTCTTGTATAGAATCGTGCACTGGGCAACATGGAAGTAAAGTAATTAACCTAAACTATGATTTAATTTTCCAAAAAATATGATGATTCTCACTAAAATATTCCTTTCTGTTTCAAGTATGTTTTCAAATTGTTTTTGGTTATAGTGAATTCACTTGACCCAATTAAAATGGTGTGAAATCAAAAGTTGTCCCATAAGCTTACAGATACGGAAGAAATGCTATATGGCTGCTGATATGAAGCTTGCAGTGGACAAGGTCATTGTAACTGCTCAATGGCATGTTCATAGATATGGTAATACTGTCAAACGGGGTCATAAGGGACGGTTTTGAGTGTTTTTCCTTAATAACTTCTTACCATGAAACATTTCAAAAAAGAGTTTGGGCTCATTTTAAAGGTATTTGCAAATGAAATTGTATGGCATCTCCAAAAAATTCCATATGCTATTAGTGAGATGCCAGGCGCAAAATAAAAGCCTCCTGAACCTACCCTGGGAATGGGGTGGGGTAATAAGGCACACTTGAAATAAAACTCAATTTTGAAACGTTTGAAGCATGCAGAGTGTGCTCATCCATTACTAATTGTACTCTGAAGTCCTCCCCTTCTTTTGTAGATGATGTAAATGTAGAATAAATGACATTTTCTGTGATTTATACTTATTTTTCCTTTATTTATATGGTATTACCTTATCCATACATTACCATACTACTGATGTGATATTACTGGTACCTAATCCATGGACATGCCATTGAACATAGACAACAACTTTGTCCACTGCAAGCATCATATCAGCAGTCATGTAGCATTTCTTTTGTTCTTACAGAACGGCTTGTAAGTTCACACCATTTTAACTGAGTCAAGTGAATTCACTATAACAAAAAATAGTTGTAAAAACATACCTGAAACAGAATAGAATATTTTAGTGACAACCATCATATTTTTGGGGAAAAAACCATAGTTTAGGTTAATTACTTTTCATTTTATATTGCCTAGTGAACAATTCTATCTATGACATTCTATGCACAGTTTGACAATGACCAATGATGCACTAATTTTTTGTCGAAGTGAAATTATTTGCTGAGAGAGGTAAATATAATCAAAATTCTTTGTGGTCAATTGATTTTTTTTAACTGGAGCCTCTGCTAACCAAGGCTCTACTGTAAATGCATTTTTAGGGGTGTCCCTTATTACCCCGGGGGGTGTCCCTTATTATCCCATCTTGCGGAAATGGCCGCCATTTTTTTCTGGAATGAGATAGGCTAATTCTGTCAATTACATTTTTAAGTCATACCCAAGTGCTACTTTTATGTAAATAAACTTTTTTAATTTGGTGAATATTTTTTTGGTAGAGACCTTAGCAGAGGTACTTTTCTGAAATCTCACTTTTCATACTTTTTTCAAGGATTTTTCAAGGATTTTTCAAGGATTTTTCAAGGATTTCCAAGGATTTTTCAAGGATTTGCTACATAGATGGGAAAAATGTTGAACTTTAAGCCACTATTTTTTGTTTCGCAATATTTTAAATAGTTTAGCTGCTACAACATTTCTACAAAATGTCAGAGGACTGTACCTTATCACCCCGTCCATCCCGTTTGACGGTATCACATCAATTATTCGGTAATGTATGGATATGGTAATATCTTATCAATATTGGAAAAACAAGTAAAAATTTCAAAAATGTCATTTATTATACATGTAAATACTCTACAAAGGAAGAGGAGGTCTTCAGAGTACTGTTAATAATAGATGAGTACAGTTTCCATGCTTCAAACGTTTTAAAATTAGGTTTTATTTCAAGTGTCCTGGATTACATAGTTCCTGGGGGTAATTTGGGATGCTTTTATTTGTGTCTGGCACCTTACAAATAGAAAATGGAATTTTTTCAAAGATGCCATATATAAATAGTTGTACGTCTAAATTTGTGAATCGCATTGCAGCTTCAATTGACAGTTTTATCGGCATTGAGCTATATATAATAGCCTCTGCAAAAAGCTTTGAAATGAGCCCAAACTCATTTATGAAATGTTTCACGGTAAGAAATTATTAACAAAAAATAACTCAGCACTCACTGCAGTGAGTGACAGCGTGCATTTACTCGTTGATGAAAACATGAAGTCATGGACAGACGGACGGACAGACAGACAGACAGATGTACAGACAGACAGACAGATGGATATGACAAGCACAATAGCGCCTCTTTCCCATAAATGAGAAAATGCGCTAAAAATGCTCAAAACCTTCCCTTATTACTCCATTTGACAGTAATTGTGCACTGGGCAACATAGAATGAAATGTAATTAACCTAAAATATGATTTATTTCTCTAAAAAATATGATGGTTGTCACTAAAATGTTCCTTTTGGTTCATGCATGACTATATCCTCACTATAAATATTTTTTTAGTATGGTGAGTTTACTTGACCCAATTAAAATGGTGCAAAATTTCAAACCCAGTCCTGTAAGCTTACAGATACAGAAGAAATGCTATACATGCAAGAAATGCTAGCATGCCAGTGATGGTCATGGAACTAAATGTGGATGGCGATGTGATAGGTCCAGTGATGGAACTAGTGCTCTGGACGGAACTAGTGCTCTGGATGGAACTAGTGCTCCCTCTCTCACCTAGTTGCCAGTACCAGGATGAGCAATGACAACAGCAGCAGGTCCTGTTGTGCCATGCAAAAAATAATTATTAACTCTATGCCTCTGTCAAATCACCTTTATGTCATATTTAAAAAAATATTGTTTTATAGTGCAATAATTTACTACAGCATGTCATGTCACCCCCTGTTTTTGTGCCACCAAGCAGAACACCAGAGGCCTCCACCTTTAATTTCAGCTGAGCTGAAAACAAAATTTGGAACTCAAAGCAAAAGTTCAAGATCAAATAA
Source organism: Hyalella azteca (assembly GCF_000764305.2). Lineage (NCBI taxonomy): Eukaryota > Metazoa > Arthropoda > Malacostraca > Amphipoda > Hyalellidae > Hyalella > Hyalella azteca. The sequence continues at coordinate 45,818 of NW_025945525.1, forward strand.
TTTATTGTTACAATGCTGAAGAAATAAAAAATCACTATTAATCATGATGACTTGGCATATCCTCCATTGTTTCTAAACTACTTTGCTATAAAAGCAGTCTTGACTCAGTTCTGACACAGATGACACAGAGTTAGCATGTTCAAGAATGTATACAAGTATAAGCAAGTAGGTATAACTTTTATCACTATTAAATGCATTAATATGTTATGGTCAATTATTTAAGAGGATAGATCTATTCCAAAATGACCAATTCATGTTGCTTAGTGATTAGTTGATTAGGTTATAATTACTTATGTGATGATGAGGATTAACTAGAGCTCAGTTATTTAAACTCCTTCAATATAGCACCTTAATTTAGCAATGTTTACATTACTATGTGTATTCAAAAATGTTTTTAGCTCTGTTTTGGACCAGGAATGCTCCCTGAAAATCGTGGCTTTGATGTCTATACTGTGGAATTTCACATCTATTTCAAGACGATTTTTGTTTCTATAGATATGTCATATTCAAATTTTGCCAAGTTGCCAGCATCAATTGTTGCTGATGCATGCATAAAGCAATCAATCATGTGCTAAAGTAACTTAACTTGTGACAAGTGAATTTTATTGCATGTGTTAAAATTAAGGCCTACTTATGAGACTCTATTGCACTTCACAATTTCCTGTATGCTTCCAGTGTTATTACCATTACAGCTAATATTATTGATTAAAAACTTCAACCTCAGTGATTCATAACTAGCATCACATTTAGTAATGGATGCTGCAGTCAGGAGTGGCAGTTGCCCTGAGCAGAGCCTCGCTCGAGCGTCTCCTGGTGGCAGCAAAATAAAGACTGAAGGTAAGGAAAATGCCATGTGCCATAATAATCAACTGCTATTCAATATATTTTCAATGCAAGATTTGATAACTATGTATTTGAATTTATTACCTCATACGAGTCACTCATCTGAGTGACATGAACCATTTTCTACTGCTCACATGACTCATTAATTTGGTGAGCATTATATTTACTAAGTGATATACCGGTATTGCTCATTAACCAGTTGGTACCAGTACACCAATATATATTTTCCAGCCTTTGGAATGGTTGACCCTCCACCAATCCTTGAAGTTCCTGCTATCTACATCAAGGAGGAGCCTGAGGGTGAAACTGAAGAAGTATCCATCAAAGAGGAACCATTTGTAAATGAAAATGAGGTAGGTGAAGTGATATGCAAATAAATGTTTAGCAAAGCATTGAAAGTTCTTGCATAAATTTTCATGAAAAAATTACATAATTCTATTTTATAATCAAATCATCAAGTTAGGCATCAGGAAGCAAATCTTAACCCAATATTATGTCTTAAATATTGAGCAGTAATAGCTCCTTCAAAGCTCCTTCATTGTCATTCAATAATTGGTTAAAAGTTGTAGGAAATTTGACTCATAATTGCTTGCATTGGCTTTGCTATTCTAAATCCACATCTATTATTTTTTCCCATTTTGTCTGTAGTCAAATTAAGATGAAATGTGATGGCCCCAATTGACAGGAATCCTGCAAAAATTTCCAAATTTTCTTGTTTTAGTGCTACTTCCTTGTTTGCCAATGAATAGATGAGAATATAGTGGAGAATTGCAAAGAATAGTAGGTACTGGAGAACATTCCTGTCAATTGAAACATATTTTTAATTAAAGTGATGAAACATCAGGACAATACAAATAAAGAGGTTCAATAAAGAAATATTGAAGAAAAACATGCTAAAAGTGTACCTTTCTTTCTGAAATTGACCCATATGCCTATGTATCTATTTGAATTTGAAAAAAAAACAAGTAAAATGTGTGCCTTATGAAGCATTGATATGAGAAGACATTTTCTAACCAGTAATTTGTGATTCATGTGCTGCTGTGAAATTAGAAATTTGTAGAGAATTCTATGAGGACTCCAATATAATAATTTTCTTCCTCATAAAATGCACATATAATTACATCCACATCAACATTGTCTTCCACTTTTCTCCAGAAAGTCACAAGAGTCATATACTACTATATCTTGTAAAATGCTCACATCACTAGCAGCCACATCAACATTGTCCTCCACATCTCCTCAGGCTTGTTCACCTGTGCATCTCAGCCCGGCATCTACACTCTCCTCTTGTGTGCCGTTCAAGATGGAAACTAAAGTTGAGGCTTGCAATGCTCACCCAAACTCTTCTCAGAACATTTCTGCTCTGGTATCAAATCAGGTATGCATAAACAATTTCGCCTTTCTCTAATTTTCACTAAACAATAATTTTTTAAAGATTTCCTCAAAAGTTTTAAATCACCATAGTTTCATTTCATTCTTGCTAGTTAAGTATTTACATATTAATACTGCTAGTGAAATCTAATGATTTTTTATATTTGGAAATAGATGGCAATACCTTCGATTTCCCATATGCGAAGATCAAATCCTTCACCATATGCGAAGATCAAAGAAGTCATCTAGTTCATGCAGTGTATGAAGATGAGGTATTGCGCTGGAAACAGTTGCATCAAACGTAACATCCTCACTTTTTCTCATGTATCTGGAATCACATTCTAGAAATGATTGGATTGGTAATATCACCACACAGCATGTGACAACAATGAATTACTTGGGTTCCCATCAATAGCTATTTTATTTTGAGGCAGTCCATGGCCTGCTTGGGTGAATATAAGATCCATACATACAGCAGAGCTGGCCCAACTTCATGTGCAGAAAACTGTCATCAATGAGGAAACAAAAGCAGTGGTCAAATTCTGAGCATTAGAGTCAAGAAATCCAATTTTTACTGGCTTTTCTGGCCCAGCCAAGGCTAAAACCAATACGCGGTCACAGCTGGGTCTCTCCAAACGATGTTATTGTTGATTTTGTTGTAATAACAGTTTAAGGGTAAGCAGTGACCAGTAAAAAATTGCCCATCTTGTTGATCTGTGAAGGGATAGTTCAGATTTGCCTGTATTTGGTAGTGGAGGAAGCCAGCAGTTGAGCAGTTCTGATGTGTGATATGAGTAAATGGTTTCAGTGTAGAGGCTGTTACTGGCTTTTTTAAGGGTAGCGCTGGTGGTATTGATTGGTGGTACTGGTTGAATTATATTTTGTGTTCTGACTGTCTCTCATGCTGCCGGGTTACTGGTATGGTATTGTGATTTAATTTTATATCCATTCACTGCATTTAATTATTTTATATATAGTCTTATAATTGTAATTGTTTTGTTTCTAGTTTTCAATTCACATATTTAAAGATTGAAATTAAATATTTTAATTAGAATACTCGTATTAGGGTGGAAATCTTTCTCATTGCCTAAAAAGTCAATACAATCTCAACCTCTCAATATACAGGGTGGAGCAGAACCGATTGAGCAGTTTTGAGGTAAAATAAAAGAGTAATGGAGGTACATAAAGAAGAAAGTTTATTTTCCTAGAGGTTAGCATAACATACCATTTAGAATACTTATGTTTTGAAAACAATATCTGGAAGATGGGGGCTGTTAGTTGCAACACACTGTTGGAGTCGTTTTCAGAGGAGGGAGTAACCATGACAATGAATTCCGACTGCTATGCTGCAATGTTGCAAAATTTCTTGCAGCCCATGATGGAAAATATTGTTGAAAATGAAGCATTGAGAGACGTGTGGTTCCAGCAGGCTAGGGCTACAGCTCACACAGCTCGAATGTCACTCAATGTTTTGAAACGCATGTTCCCCGTAGGTCTGGTGTCTCTGAGGGGTGATTTACAGTGGCCTGCGAGGTCACCTGATTTAAGCATTTGCGATTTCTTTCTTTGGAGACATCTAAAAGAAAGGGGTTCAGAAGTCACTCTCACACCCTACCACAGCTAAGGGAACAGATTATTGCAGCAGAGGTTATGGCCATACGGCCCATACCTCGCCATATGTGTGAATGTGTTGTTGGAAACTTCCGAGAACGACTCGACTCCCAACAGTGTGATGCAGCTAACAAACCCCATCTTCCTGATATTGTTTCAAAACATAAGTATTTTAAATGGTATGTTATGCTAATCATGAGGTAAATAAACTTTCTTCTTTATGTACCTCCATTACTCTTTTATTTTGCCTCAAAACTGTTCAATCAGTTCTGCCCCACCCTGCATAAGCTAGCTAACACATTTAAATTGAATATTGTAATCAATATATAACAAATATTTAAATAGTTAAAGACTACTTATAGCCTTATAAGAACTAGCTAAGCTGCTAGCTACGTACAATGTATTGCACTCTTGATGCCTCTGTACCAAAAACATTCCATTTATTGGAACCTAATACACACTAAAGGCAACAAGTTTATATACCAATTTGTCATTCATAGTAGTACATTTATACTAAACCATGAATAACAATACCTCAATATAAATTAAAGACTGCCACTCAATATTTTTAAATATATGAAAAAATAAAAAAAATCGAAAAAATCAAAAAATCATGATTATTTATAAAAAAATCAAGTGATTTAATCACATGATTTAATCATTTTGATTTAATCATTGCCAACCCTGCAATGAATAGATGAGAATATAGAGGAGAATTGCAAAGAATAGTAGGTACTTACTGGCAACATTCCTGTCAATTGAAACATATTTTTAATTAAAGTGATGCAAAGTCAATACAATACAAGTAAAGAAGTTCAATAAAGAAATATTGAAGAAAAACATGCTAAAAGTGTGCCTTTCTTTCCGAAATTGACCCATATGCCTATGTATCTATTTGAATTTGAAAAAAACAAGTAAAATATGTGCCTTATGAAGCAATAATATGAGAAGACATTTTATAACCAGTAATTTGTGATGCCAGCACATTCATGTGCTTCTGTGAAATTAGAAACTTTTAGAGAATTCGATGAGGACTCCAATATTATAATATCCTTCCTTTTGCAATGCACACATCATTACATCCACATCAACATTGTCTTCCACTTTTCTCCAGAAAGTCACAAGAGTCATATACTACTATATCTTGTAAAATGCTCACATCACTAGCAGCCACATCAACATTGTCCTCCACATCTCCTCAGGCTTGTTCACCTGTGCATCTCAGCCCGGCATCTACACTCTCCTCTTGTGTGCCGTTCAAGATGGAAACTAAAGTTGAGGCTTGCAATGCTCACCCAAACTCTTCTCAGAACATTTCTGCTCTGGTATCAAATCAGGTATGCATAGGCAATTTCGCCAATCTCTAATTTTCTAATTTTTTACAGATTTTCTCAAAAGTTTTAAATCACCATAGTTTCATTTCATTCTTGCTAGTTAAGTATTTACATATTAATACTGCTAGTGAAATCTAATGATTTTTTATATTTGGAAATAGATGGCAATACCTTCGATTTCCCATATGCGAAGATCAAATCCTTCACCATATGCGAAGATCAAAGAAGTCATCTAGTTCATGCAGTGTATGAAGATGAGGTATTGCGCTGGAAACAGTTGCATCAAACGTAACATCCTCACTTTTTCTCATGTATCTGGAATCACATTCTAGAAATGATTGGATTGGTAATATCACCACACAGCATGTGACAACAATGAATTACTTGGGTTCCCATCAATAGCTATTTTATTTTGAGGCAGTCCATGGCCTGCTTGGGTGAATATAAGATCCATACATACAGCAGAGCTGGCCCAACTTCATGTGCAGAAAACTGTCATCAATGAGGAAACAAAAGCAGTGGTCAAATTCTGAGCATTAGAGTCAAGAAATCCAATTTTTACTGGCTTTTCTGGCCCAGCCAAGGCTAAAACCAATACGCGGTCACAGCTGGGTCTCTCCAAACGATGTTATTGTTGATTTTGTTGTAATAACAGTTTAAGGGTAAGCAGTGACCAGTAAAAAATTGCCCATCTTGTTGATCTGTGAAGGGATAGTTCAGATTTGCCTGTATTTGGTAGTGGAGGAAGCCAGCAGTTGAGCAGTTCTGATGTGTGATATGAGTAAATGGTTTCAGTGTAGAGGCTGTTACTGGCTTTTTTAAGGGTAGCGCTGGTGGTATTGATTGGTGGTACTGGTTGAATTATATTTTGTGTTCTGACTGTCTCTCATGCTGCCGGGTTACTGGTATGGTATTGTGATTTAGGGGCAGGGATGTTTTAAATGGAGGCATTGCTTGAGGTATTGGTGGAAAGGTCAGTGTGTTGTTGTACGGTAAACATTTAACATACGGAGTGAAGATATTGTTAGGCTCTTGCGCTACGGTCTAACATAGTGGGCTGGAAATTTCCTACTATTTGCCGTTAAACTGCTAAGATCAAGCATGACCAACTGTGAAACGGGCGTTACATTGCTGGTAGCAGTCAGTTAAGTTGCTTATTCCGACTGGCATATTAGTTCCTCTCTCATAGGATTTTAACTCCAACGCAAGGGTGAGTTGTTACATGCGATAGTGTTGAAATTCTAATGCATTGTGTGAAATACCATGATGTCGGTGAACATATAATTGATTTGTCATGCTTAGGTATTTATTCTCTGTTTTTAGAATTTAGGCGCTTAATCTCAAAACTCATAGCTCCAGCACTCTCTTCATGTATTAGATTTGTCATAGCTCTCTTTCATGTCCGATTAGCTAGTATTTGTTTCAGAGAAACCTGTTTGATAATTGTTTTGGTTTCTTTTTTCGTATTCGTTACCCGTTCTGATTCGTCACTTCAGTAGTCTGTATCACTTCAGTAGTCTGTATCAGTTTACTTTTGTCACATTAACTCAAGCTTGTCCTTGGCGTCTCAAAATCCCGTCCAGCACAAGCCTTGCTTAACGAGCCACTAGGTAGTGTCTAATTTCCCAGTCGTTGAGAGGCTTGACGAGAGGACCCTCCGAACTTTCGAGGTGACATGTCTACTAATCTGAATATCCGGGGATATTTCGTCACATGTGGCAACCAGTTATTGTAGGCAAAGTGGGGATTCAGAACCGTTTGTAGTCAGGCAAAGTTGGAGGAATGAGTGATTGGGGTTCTGACAGGCACGGGGGTGCTGCCGTAGGCCAAAAATTTTACTCTTAAATAAGCCCCAGAGCCAACGCCCTGCTTCAACATGCATTAACTTTACTTACCTCAGAGCTAGAAGCTGCAGACTACGCTTGAACTCCGAAATCCAGACAAGAGAAACACCGGCAAAAGTTAATAGCGCCGTAGGTCTCCAGCCAATGCGTAACCATGCGCGCTCATAAGCAGGCAGTTCCTCTTTCGGCTGTACCTACTCCGGCCTAGCCTCTTCAGGCCTAACCTATTCACGCTGTACCTGTTCACAACCTTCTTGCAGGCAATGATTGGCTCTATTAGCACATTTGGACTACCTTTCTAACTTTCTGCAGCTAATTAGGTTAGATCCGGTCAGATTTGTTTTGGGTGGGAAAATGTTGCAACTTGTTTAAGTTAGTCCTGAAGAGGTTAGGCCGGAAGAGGTTTGGCCAGATGCAGTATGGCGATGCTTATCTTTAGCAAGCATATTTTGTGGCTGTGGACATCCGGCGTTATGGCTTTGAGCTCTTGACTTCATAGGCTGTTATGCCCTCTAGCGTTCTTACCTACGGAAAGAAATAGTATGAACTACGTGTGAAGTTTGGCAAAGCTTGGTTCCCACATGCTCCCCACAGGCGCTATCAATTATTCGATGACAGATGGTTTTGTATGTTGGTAGTAAGGTTTCTAAGTCATGTCCATATGATGTTCCTGAGAGGATTGTTATATTTTGCTTTTTGTGGATGGTGCTGTTGTGGTTTTGTGTTGGTGGTGAAAGTAAACATGGAATCAAGGGTTAGGCCAATGATTTTTGGATTGTGTTCAGTCAGAAGAGGTTGGCTATTAACTTCCACTTGAGGGTGGCAGTAGTACCGGGCCATGTGCGTTGTTCTGAGGGTGTTTGTCTATTTGGTTGTTGGGACTTCCAAGTTTTGGCAAATAAAAGATTGGGACATTGCCTGCTGTCAAAGTATCACAATACATTGGCAAAACCATAGCCGTATTGGAAATCAGCTTCCAAGTTTAAAATATATGTATCTGAAATAATATGAAAATAATATATCTAACTTTTCTATGAATACAAATTTGCATTGCAATTATTCGTGTTTGTATTTGCAATGCCAAAAACTATGCCTTAATTTTAGACCAGGGAATATTATGTCACTTATTTGCTCTGACCAAATAATGCAGAGGAATTATTTTATGAACCAGAACAGACTAGGCAAAAATTCCCAAACTTTTGTACAATTTTCATTTCTTTGCAATAACATGAGTGTTTTACTGAAGGATCAAACTTGAAAGTCAACTGTTTAATGTGACTGTTATTAATATGAGAGATTGTTTTACTTTGCTTTTCTATCACTAGTTTGGCGAAGGTGGGGCAGCACTGGCATCAGGAGATGCTGCTGGTGACGTTGACGACTCTGGGGCTCTCAGCTCCAAGCAACACATGGAAAAATCATTTAGGTTCCCTGACAATGAACAATTAGGCACCTCTCATCTTCTCTCACGACATCCTAAAAGAAATGCACAGAAATACTGTGGAAGTAAATATGCTAATGATTGCAAAGAAGTCTTGCACAAACATTGCCTTTCTAAGCGTTCATCAACAAAGAAGTTTTGTTGCTCCAAGTGTGATTATGCTTGCACCACAAAAGGGCATTTGAAAATACATTTTCTTCGCAAGCATTCAACAGAAAGACCTTTTCAGTGCTCTGAGTGTGATTATTCTTGCACCACAAAGTGGGACTTGAAAAGTCATTTTTTCCATAAGCATTCTACAGAGAAAACTGTTCAGTGCTCTCAGTGTGATTATGCTTGCACCACAAAAGTCGACTTGAAAAGACATTTTCTTTACAAACATTCAACAGAAAAAGCCCTTCAGTGCTCCGAGTGTGATTTTGTTTGTATCAAAAAAGAAAACTTGAAAACGCATTTTGTTTTCAAACATTCGACAGAAAAACCTCATCAGTGCTTCGAGTGTGATTATGCTTGCACCACAAAAGGGAACTTGAAAAGGCATTTCCATTACAAACATTCAACAGAAAAACCCTTTCATTGCTCCAAGTGTGATTATGTTTGTGCCGAAAAAGGGAACTTGAAAACACATTTTCTTTACAAACATTCAACAGAAAAACCCCTTCAGTGCTCCGAGTGTGATTATGTTTGTATCCAAAAAGGGAATTTGAAAAGACATATTCTTAACAGACATTCTACAGAAAAACCTATTCAGTGTTCTATGTGCAAATATGCATGCACTACAACATGGGGCTTGAAAAAACATTTTCGTCGGAAGCATTCGACAGGAATTGCCCCTGCTGTACTTCAGGTGTGATGAAATATGGGGCAAAAATGCGTGTTTGGGCAGCGTCTACACCACAGGCTCCATCATAAACTGCTTCAGTTCAGTTCAGTTAGTTTCAGTAAGTGTAGAGATGCATGTGGATGTAATGAGCTCGGTACAGGAATCACTTTCAGAGCAGGGTTGGCAATGATTGAATCAAACTGATTAAATCACTTGATTTTTTTATAAAATTTTCATGTTTTTTTTTATTTTTTCGATTTTTTATCATTTCTTCATTTTTTATAGACTAAAATATATTGAGTGGCAGTCTTTAATATATTTTGAGGTAATGTTATTCATGGTTTAGTATAAATGTACTATGACAAATTTGAATATAAACCTGTTGCCTTTTGTGTGTATTACATTCAAATGAATTGTATGTTTTTGGTACAGAGGCATCAAGACGATCAAGTGTTGCAATACATTGTACATTGTGCCAGCAGCTGAGCTAATTCTTAAAAGGCTATAAGTTGTCTTTAACTATTTGACTATTTGTTATATATGAATTACAATTTAAATGTGTTAGCTAGGTCATATATTGAGATGTAGAAATTGTATTGACCTATTAAGCTCTACCCTAATTTTCCACCCTAATATGAGTATTCTAATTAAAATATTTAATTTCAATCTTTAAATATGTGAATTTAAAACTAGAAACAAAATAATTACAATTATAAAACTATATATATAAAATAATTAAATGCAGTGAATGGAAATAAAATGTTTGAATTGTGCACATGTTTATGCTTTTCAACATGTCTCGTTTCAAGTCGTTTGAGGTTTGTTTGGTTGACGTTCAGTTTATGTTTAGTATTGGTTAATTGGTCTGAATCAAATCAAATGGGAACACCGTCAGACACTAGGTACTAGTCGGTGTGTTTAGAGGGTAGAGTCTGGTAGATTTATTGGACATAAAATTAGTAGATCTATTGATAGTGTTGTGCACTGTGCTATCAGCCACCTATCTGATATGTGACTCTTTAATGTTTAGAAGATCCTCATTCCTGAAGTGTTTTTGTATATTGAAGCCAGTTAAATGGTCAACATTAAGCTCGTTACCTTGCTCCATACAAACTTTACAAATCTAATGAATAGACTTATCAATAATTGTTCACCCAAAAGTCCCAAAGTGGTAAACCTCACCTTGGCCTGTTGGTCATTCTTGAAGGCCATAACTGCCCTTCTTAGCCAGCCATATACTGTTATTATTAGTAGGCTAATTGCAAAAAAAAAAACATTTCAAAAAGACAAAAAAAGCTGGGAAAACAAAAAAAAATTAAAAAATCATTAAAAAATAAAAAAAATCACTGATTCTTCATTTATTTTGATTTTTTTAATAAAATCCAAAAAATCACCAACTCTGATTCAGAGCATTTGAACTTGAAAGTCAACAGTTTTCTGTAGCTTCTACTAAATTGGAGATTGTTAGTTTAGTTTGGTGATGGTGGGTCAGCACTGGCACAGCCCATCACCGAACGAAGCCTCGCACTTGTTGGGGATTGAATGATACTTTATTGGAATATCAGCTACATTTCTCTCGAAGCCTTTTTGAGGAGCTGGAAGATATCGGTAGTGTGACAGTCGGAGTCGTGCTCCTAGAGGTAACTGTGTTGCAGTTTCCCCCAGGTTTACTGACTGACGGTAGCTAACTTTACTGACGGTTTTCTGACAGCAGAATACACTCTTATATTGCTGCACCATAGTTAGTCCACGAGTTGTTCAGTGACCGTGCATAACATGTGATGGCATCAGTTTGTTAAACTCCATAATTCATATAGGTGTCGACGTTTGTTTAACGTATTTTCGGTAAGCTTTTCTGAATGATGCTAAACTGGCGTGAGCGAATTGATGTCATAAGTTATTAGATAAGTAATTGTATTTTTGCAAGTTTTTTATTTCTAGAGACAGTATTGTTCATAAATATACGGCACTCTGTGCTGAATTTTGGTGCTTTAGGACCGATTTATTTATTTCGGTTGCTTGAAGTTGAAACAAAATATACTCTTTACCTAAAACGGCTGTTATTCCACCCCTAAAACTGGGCGGCACTATCGTTGTACACTACCAGATATCCAGGAATGAGGTTAAGACCAACCTAACAACCCAGCGGTTGTCCTCCTGCTTCTCATGCAACCAACACATTCGTTGCAGTCGGGATGCCTGCTTCTAATACAGGGTCCTCGTTTCTTGATTTTATTTGGTTAAATCTTTTTTTTTTTTGCTTAACCAGGCGTTGCTTGGTGTAGTTATCGGCCGAAGTTTAAGAATCTGGCTATCCCGAGTCCCGCTAAAATAAAATATCCAGAAATATAATATCAAATATTCAGAATAAAGTGATTTTTGAAGAATAGTAGGAGAACATGGTACAAACTAGGGAGATGTTTGATGATTGCTGGGCCAGAAGTCCCGACTAGAGTGGCAGGGCAGCGAGGTGTTGCAGGCCAGAAGTCCCGACGAGATCGGCAGGACAGCGAGGTGTTGCAGGCCAGAAGTCCCGGCGAGATCGGCAGGAGGACAGCGAGATGTTGCAGGCCAGAAGTCCCGACGAGATCGGCAGGACAGCGAGGTGTTGCAGGCCAGAAGTCCCGACGAGAGTGGCAAGGCAGCGAGGTGTTGCAGGCCAGAAGTCCCGACGAGAGTGGAAGGGCAGCGAGATGTTGCAGGCCAGAAGTCCCGCCGAGATCGGCAGGACAGCGAGGTGTTGCAGGCCAGAAGTCCCGACGAGATCGGCAGGACAGCGAGGTGTTGCAGGCCAGAAGTCCCGACGAGATCGGCAGGACAGCGAGATGTTGCAGGCCAGAAGTCCCGACGAGATCGGCAGGACAGCG